>NW_027461749.1:268168-568168 GCF_050947455.1 Rhinoderma darwinii
GATGAATGGTAGAGATGAGGTATAAGATTAGTAATAATATAATATGTGATAGATGAATGGTGGAGATGAGGTATAAGATTAGTAATATATAATATGAGATAGATGAATGGTAGAGATGAGGTATAAGATTAGTAATATATAATATGTGATAGATGAATGGTAGAGATGAGGTATAAGATTAGTAATATATAATATGTGATAGATGAATGGTGGAGATGAGGTATAAGATTAGTAATATATAATATGTGATAGATGAATGGTGGAGATGAGGTATAAGATTAGTAATATATAATATGTGATAGATGAATGGTAGAGATGAGGTATAAGATTAGTAATATATAATATGTGATAGATGAATGGTGGAGATGAGGTATAAGATTAGTAAATATATAATATGAGATAGATGAATGGTGGAGATGAGGTATAAGATTAGTAATATATAATATGAGATAGATGAATGGGGAGATGAGGTATAAGATTAGTAATATATAATATGTGATAGATGAATGGTGGAGATGAGGTATAAGATTAGTAATATATAATATGTGATAGATGAATGGTAGAGATGAGGTATAAGATTAGTAATATATAATATGTGATAGATGAATGGTGGAGATGAGGTATAAGATTAGTAATATATAATATGTGATAGATGAATGGTGGAGATGAGGTATAAGATTAGTAATATATAATATGTGATAGATGAATGGTGGAGATGAGGTATAAGATTAGTAATATATAATATGTGATAGATGAATGGTAGAGATGAGGTATAAGATTAGTAATATATAATGTGATAGATGAATGGTGGAGATGAGGTATAAGATTAGTAATATATAATATGAGATAGATGAATGGTGGAGATGAGGTATAAGATTAGTAATATATAATATGTGATAGATGAATGGTGGAGATGAGGTATAAGATTAGTAATATATAATATGTGATAGATGAATGGTAGAGATGAGGTATAAGATTAGTAATATATAATATGTGATAGATGAATGGTGGAGATGAGGTATAAGATTAGTAATATATAATATGTGATAGATGAATGGTGGAGATGAGGTATAAGATTAGTAATATATAATATGTGATAGATGAATGGTGGAGATGAGGTATAAGATTAGTAATATATAATATGTGATAGATGAATGGTGGAGATGAGGTATAAGGTTAGTAATATATAATATGAGATAGATGAATGGTGGAGATGAGGTATAAGATTAGTATATATAAATATGAGATAGATGAATGGTGAGATGAGGTATAAGATTAGTAATATATAATATGAGATAGATGAATGGTGGAGATGAGGTATAGATTAGTAATATATAATATGAGATAGATGAATGGTGGAGATGAGGTATAAGATTAGTAATATATAATATGTGATAGATGAATGGTGGAGATGAGGGTATAAGATTAGTAATATATAATATGTGATAGATGAATGGTGGAGATGAGGTATAAGATTAGTAATATATAATATGTGATAGATGAATGGTGGAGATGAGGTATAAGATTAGTAATATATAATATGTGATGATGAATGGTAGAGATGAGGTATAAGATTAGTAATATATAATATGTGATAGATGAATGGTGGAGATGAGGTATAAGATTAGTAATATATAATATGTGATAGATGAATGGTGGAGATGAGGTATAAGATTAGTAATATATAATATGTGATAGATGAATGGTAGAGATGAGGTATAAGTTAGTAATATATAATATGTGATAGATGAATGGTGGAGATGAGGTATAAGATTAGTAATATATAATATGTGATAGATGAATGGTGGAGATGAGGTATAAGATTAGTAATATATAATATGTGATAGATGAATGGAGAGATGAGGTATAAGGCTTAGTAATATATAATATGTGATAGATGAATGGTGGAGATGAGGTATAAGATTAGTAATATATAATATGAGATAGATGAATGGTGGAGATGAGGTATAAGATTAGTAATATATAATATGAGATAGATGAATGGTGGAGATGAGGTATAAGATTAGTAATTATAATATGAGATAGATGAATGGTGAGATGAGGTATAAGATTAGTAATACATAATATGTGATAGATGAATGGTGGAGATGAGGTATCAATATGAGATAGATGAATGGTGGAGATGAGGTATAAGATTAGTATATATAATATGTGATAGATGAATTGTGGAGATGAGGTATAAGATTAGTAATATATAATATGTGATAGATGAATGGTAGAGATGAGGTATAAGATTAGTAATATATAATATGTGATAGATGAATGGTGGAGATGAGGTATAAGATTAGTAATATATAATATGTGATAGATGAATGGTGGAGATGAGGTATAAGATTAGTAATATATAATATGTGATAGATGAATGGTGGAGATGAGGTATAAGATTAGTAATATATAATATGTGATAGATGAATGGTGGAGATGAGGTATAAGGTAGTAATATATAATATGAGATAGATGAATGGTAGAGATGAGGTATAAGATTAGTAATATATAATATGTGATAGATGAATGGTAGAGATGAGGTATAAGATTAGTAATATATATATGAGATAGATGAATGGTGGAGATGAGGTATAAGATTAGTAATATATAATATGAGATAGATGAATGGTGGAGATGAGGTATAAGATTAGTAATATATAATATGTGATAGATGAATGGTGGAGATGAGGTATAAGATTAGTAATATATAATATGTGATAGATGAATGGTAGAGATGAGGTATAAGATTAGTAATATATAATATGTGATAGATGAATGGTGGAGATGAGGTATAAGATTAGTAATATATAATATGTGATAGATGAATGGTAGAGATGAGGTATAAGATTAGTAATATATAATATGAGATAGATGAATGGTGGAGATGAGGTATAAGATTAGTAATATATAATATGTGATAGATGAATGGTGGAGATGAGGTATAAGATTAGTAATATATAATATGTGATAGATGAATGGTGGAGATGAGTATAAGATTAGTATATATATATATGTGATAGATGAATGGTAGAGATGAGGTATAAGATTAGTAATATATAATATGTGATAGATGAATGGTAGAGATGAGGTATAAGATTAGTAATATATAATATGAGATAGATGAATGGTGGAGATGAGGTATAAGATTAGTAATATATAATATGAGATAGATGAATGGTGGAGATGAGGTATAAGATTAGTAATATATAATAGTGATAGATGAATGGTGGAGATGAGGTATAAGATTAGTAATATATAAATATGTGATAGATGAATGGTAGAGATGAGGTATAAGGTTAGTAATATATAATATGAGATAGATGAATGGTAGATGAGGTATAAGATTAGTAATATAATATATGAGATAGATGAATGGTGGAGATGAGGTATAAGATTAGTAATATATAATATGAGATAGATGAATGGTAGAGATGAGGTATAAGATTAGTAATATATAATATGAGATAGATGAATGGTAGAGATGAGGTATAAGAATAGTAATATATAATATGAGATAGATGAATGGTAGAGATGAGGTATAAGATTAGTAATATATAATATGTGTAGATGAATGGTGGGAGATGAGGTATAAGATTAGTAATATATATATGAGATAGATGAATGGTGGAGATGAGGTATAAGATTAGTAATATATAATAAGAGATAGATGAATGGTAGAGATGAGGTATAAGATTAGTAATATATAATATGTGATAGATGAATGGTGGAGATGAGGTATAAGGTTAGTAATATATAATATGAGATAGATGAATGGTAGAGATGAGGTATAAGATTAGTAATATATAATATGTGATAGATGAATGGTGGAGATGAGGTATAAGGTTAGTAATATATAATATGAGATAGATGAATGGTAGAGATGAGGTATAAGATTAGTAATATATAATATGAGATAGATGAATGGTGGAGATGAGGTATAAGATTAGTAATATATAATATGTGATAGATGAATGGTGGAGATGAGGTATAAGATTAGTAATATATAATATGAGATAGATGAATGGTGGAGATGAGGTATAAGATTAGTAATATATAATATGAGATAGATGAATGGTGGAGATGAGGTATAAGATTAGTAATATATAATATGAGATAGATGAATGGTGGAGATGAGGTATAAGGTTAGTAATATATAATATGAGATAGATGAATGGTAGAGATGAGGTATAAGATTAGTAATATATAATATGTGATAGATGAATGGTGGAGATGAGGTATAAGATTAGTAATATATAATATGAGATAGATGAATGGTAGAGATGAGGTATAAGATTAGTAATATATAATATGAGATAGATGAATGGTGGAGATGAGGTATAAGATTAGTAATATATAATATGAGATAGATGAATGGTAGAGATGAGGTATAAGATTAGTAATATATAATATGTGATAGATGAATGGTGGAGATGAGGTATAAGATTAGTAATATATAATATGAGATAGATGAATGGTAGAGATGAGGTATAAGATTAGTAATATATAATATGTGATAGATGAATGGTGGAGATGAGGTATAAAATTAGTAATATATAATATGAGATAGATGAATGGTGGAGATGAGGTATAAGATTAGTAATATATAATATGAGATAGATGAATGGTGGAGATGAGGTATAAGATTAGTAATATATAATATGAGATAGATGAATGGTGGAGATGAGGTATAAGATTAATAATATATAATATGAGATAGATGAATGGTGGAGATGAGGTATAAGATTAGTAATATATAATATGTGATAGATGAATGGTGGAGATGAGGTATAAGATTAGTAATATATAATATGAGATAGATGAATGGTGGAGATGAGGTATAAGATTAGTAATATATAATATGAGATAGATGAATGGTAGAGATGAGGTATAAGATTAGTAATATATAATATGTGATAGATGAATGGTGGAGATGAGGTATAAGATTAGTAATATATAATATGAGATAGATGAATGGTAGAGATGAGGTATAAGATTAGTAATATATAATATGAGATAGATGAATGGTGGAGATGAGGTATAAGATTAGTAATATATAATATGAGATAGATGAATGGTGGAGATGAGGTATAAGATTAGTAATATATAATATGTGATAGATGAATGGTGGAGATGAGGTATAAGATTAGTAATATATAATATGTGATAGATGAATGGTGGAGATGAGGTATAAGATTAGTAATATATAATATGAGATAGATGAATGGTAGAGATGAGGTATAAGATTAGTAATATATAATATGAGATAGATGAATGGTGGAGATGAGGTATAAGATTAGTAATATATAATATGTGATAGATGAATGGTGGAGATGAGGTATAAGATTAGTAATATATAATATGAGATAGATGAATGGTGGAGATGAGGTATAAGATTAGTAATATATAATATGTGATAGATGAATGGTAGAGATGAGGTATAAGATTAGTAATATATAATATGTGATAGATGAATGGTGGAGATGAGGTATAAGATTAGTAATATATAATATGAGATAGATGAATGGTAGAGATGAGGTATAAGATTAGTAATATATAATATGTGATAGATGAATGGTAGAGATGAGGTATAAGATTAGTAATATATAATATGTGATAGATGAATGGTGGAGATGAGGTATAAGATTAGTAATATATAATATGTGATAGATGAATGGTGGAGATGAGGTATAAGATTAGTAATATATAATATGTGATAGATGAATGGTGGAGATGAGGTATAAGATTAGTAATATATAATATGAGATAGATGAATGGTGGAGATGAGGTATAAGATTAGTATTATATAATATGTGATAGATGAATGGTGGAGATGAGGTATAAGATTAGTAATATATAATATGAGATAGATGAATGGTAGAGATGAGGTATAAGATTAGTAATATATAATATGTGATAGATGAATGGTGGAGATGAGGTATAAGATTAGTAATATATAATATGTGATAGATGAATGGTGGAGATGAGGTATAAGATTAGTAATATATAATATGAGATAGATGAATGGTAGAGATGAGGTATAAGATTAGTAATATATAATATGAGATAGATGAATGGTGGAGATGAGGTATAAGATTAGTAATATATAATATGAGATAGATGAATGGTGGAGATGAGGTATAAGATTAGTAATATATAATATGTGATAGATGAATGGTGGGGATGAGGTATAAGATTAGTAATATATAATATGTGATAGATGAATGGTAGAGATGAGGTATAAGGTTAGTAATATATAATATGTGATAGATGAATGGTGGAGATGAGGTATAAGATTAGTAATATATAATATGTGATAGATGAATGGTGGAGATGAGGTATAAGATTAGTAATATATAATATGTGATAGATGAATGGTGGAGATGAGGTATAAGATTAGTAATATATAATATGAGATAGATGAATGGTGGAGATGAGGTATAAGATTAGTAATATATAATATGAGATAGATGAATGGTGGAGATGAGGTATAAGATTAGTAATATATAATATGAGATAGATGAATGGTAGAGATGAGGTATAAGATTAGTAATATATAATATGTGATAGATGAATGGTGGAGATGAGGTATAAGATTAGTAATATATAATATGAGATAGATGAATGGTGGAGATGAGGTATAAGATTAGTAATATATAATATGTGATAGATGAATGGTGGAGATGAGGTATAAGATTAGTAATATATAATATGAGATAGATGAATGGTGGAGATGAGGTATAAGATTAGTAATATATAATATGTGATAGATGAATGGTGGAGATGAGGTATAAGATTAGTAATATATAATATGTGATAGATGAATGGTGGAGATGAGGTATAAGATTAGTAATATATAATATGTGATAGATGAATGCTGGAGATGAGGTATAAGATTAGTAATATATAATATGTGATAGATGAATGGTGGAGATGAGGTATAAGATTAGTAATATATAATATGTGATAGATGAATGGTAGAGATGAGGTATAAGATTAGTAATATATAATATGTGATAGATGAATGGTGGAGATGAGGTATAAGATTAGTAATATATAATATGTGATAGATGAATGGTGGAGATGAGGTATAAGATTAGTAATATATAATATGTGATAGATGAATGGTAGAGATGAGGTATAAGATTAGTAATATATAATATGTGATAGATGAATGGTGGAGATGAGGTATAAGATTAGTAATATATAATATGTGATAGATGAATGGTGGAGATGAGGTATAAGATTAGTAATATATAATATGTGATAGATGAATGGTGGAGATGAGGTATAAGGTTAGTAATATATAATATGTGATAGATGAATGGTGGAGATGAGGTATAAGATTAGTAATATATAATATGTGATAGATGAATGGTGGAGATGAGGTATAAGATTAGTAATATATAATATGTGATAGATGAATGGTAGAGATGAGGTATAAGATTAGTAATATATAATATGTGATAGATGAATGGTGGAGATGAGGTATAAGATTAGTAATATATAATATGTGATAGATGAATGGTGGAGATGAGGTATAAGATTAGTAATATATAATATGTGATAGATCAATGGTGGAGATGAGGTATAAGATTAGTAATATATAATATGAGATAGATGAATGGTGGAGATGAGGTATAAGATTAGTAATATATAATATGTGATAGATGAATGGTAGAGATGAGGTATAAGATTAGTAATATATAATATGAGATAGATGAATGGTAGAGATGAGGTATAAGATTAGTAATATATAATATGAGATAGATGAATGGTGGAGATGAGGTATAAGATTAGTAATATATAATATGTGATAGATGAATGGTGGAGATGAGGTATAAGATTAGTAATATATAATATGTGATAGATGAATGGTGGAGATGAGGTATAAGATTAGTAATATATAATATGAGATAGATGAATGGTGGAGATGAGGTATAAGATTAGTAATATATAATATGAGATAGATGAATGGTAGAGATGAGGTATAAGATTAGTAATATATAATATGAGATAGATGAATGGTGGAGATGAGGTATAAGATTAGTAATATATAATATGAGATAGATGAATGGTAGAGATGAGGTATAAGATTAGTAATATATAATATGTGATAGATGAATGGTGGAGATGAGGTATAAGATTAGTAATATATAATATGAGATAGATGAATGGTGGAGATGAGGTATAAGATTAGTAATATATAATATGAGATAGATGAATGGTGGAGATGAGGTATAAGATTAGTAATATATAATATGAGATAGATGAATGGTGGAGATGAGGTATAAGATTAGTAATATATAATATGAGATAGATGAATGGTGGAGATGAGGTATAAGATTAGTAATATATAATATGTGATAGATGAATGGTGGAGATGAGGTATAAGATTAGTAATATATAATATGAGATAGATGAATGGTAGAGATGAGGTATAAGATTAGTAATATATAATATGTGATAGATGAATGGTGGAGATGAGGTATAAGATTAGTAATATATAATATGTGATAGATGAATGGTGGAGATGAGGTATAAGATTAGTAATATATAATATGAGATAGATGAATGGTGGAGATGAGGTATAAGATTAGTAATATATAATATGTGATAGATGAATGGTGGGGATGAGGTATAAGATTAGTAATATATAATATGTGATAGATGAATGGTAGAGATGAGGTATAAGGTTAGTAATATATAATATGTGATAGATGAATGGTGGAGATGAGGTATAAGATTAGTAATATATAATATGAGATAGATGAATGGTGGAGATGAGGTATAAGATTAATAATATATAATATGTGATAGATGAATGGTGGAGATGAGGTATAAGATTAATAATATATAAT
Organism: Rhinoderma darwinii; assembly: GCF_050947455.1. NCBI lineage: Eukaryota > Metazoa > Chordata > Amphibia > Anura > Rhinodermatidae > Rhinoderma > Rhinoderma darwinii. The sequence continues at coordinate 277,033 of NW_027461749.1, forward strand.
ATGTGATATAATATGAGGTAGATGACAGGTGGAGTAGATTTTTGTGTTGAAATGAGAAGTGCACAGGTTGGAGTTGAGCCTTAGTGAGGAAGACGTGCAGTACGTGACGGATATAGAGTAGGATATAGATGTAGTGTATGGATTTCTGTTGGAGATGGGAAATAAGTGTTAAGTGGTGAAGGACGGTAATGCGGGAACATTAGTTTACATGACGGTATAGCAGTGCTGAGTACAACTTTCTCCTTCGATGGAAAATGAATGGACTCCCGTCCGTTCGCACTGTCGGTTATTTCAATATTAGATCGAGCAGAACGTTTATGTTTTAGGACAGATTAATGGACTTTATTACTGGATTTTCCTATATAATTAGATCTAATGAGAATTACGATGGACATCTATACTGAAGCTTCAGAGCTGACCCCGCAGTGGGCCCCACGGCTCTTCCAGAGCTTGCAGTCAGTTTGGATTTGGTGGTGTCTCATCACTAATACTTTAGTTATGTGGTCACAGCTTGTGGTGTGTGTAGAGCACGGCCACGATGCTTGATCTTTCACAGCCTCAAATCCAACGTCTCCTCACTGGCCATGTTTTCATAGATACTCAGCACTGGCATCTCCAATTCCATGCCCCAGACAGGATTGTGGGGACTTTGCTTAATGGAATCCATTTAACATCCGGTTCTATTTTGATTAGGATTAAGCTTGATCCGTAGATTATAATAATTCGCTGCCTATGCTGCGACTGTTCCGCAGCATGAGAGCCATGTCTCTCCATAGTCGTATGATTGAGACGAAGAACTGAACAGCCGATACCCCCACATACAATACGCTGCATAAATGAGTACACCCCCTGACACCTAATATATTCAGCAATGTCTTAAATATGTAAATACTAAACAAGAAAATATAAAATGATAGATGACCATGTTCCAACTATAAGTACCCCCTCCTGAATGGAACTACATATAACATAGTACAATGTTTTCCCGTGCGAGTTAAGGTGAATAGATCAGCAGATGAGCCTGTTATCTGCCATCACTCTTAGACAGGGGTAACAGGACTGGCACTTAACCCAATGAATCACTGTCAGACTCATTGCCGATAAGAATGGGAGAGAAATGTCTGGTGAAAGGGTCCATGAAGATCTAAAATTCTAGAAAGATGTTCCTATGACACGTTCAGGCCGTCGCTGCGAGCTGCCACCGCGTGATGAGAGAAGTGCGGGAGAATCACCTAGTCTCAGAGCTGGGGGGTGTGTGGGACGTGCACACAGTAAGACGCTTCGTGCATAGACGGGGAGCGCATGGTTATCATCCATGCACAAGAAAGACACTCAACTTTTGCCAAGGCTCATAGGGATCACAGTCAAGACCTCTAGAATCCAAACTTCTGCCAAGTCTCATAGGGATCACAGTCAAGACCTCTAGAACCCAAACTTCTGCCAAGGCTCATAGTGATCATAGTCAAGACCTCTAGAATCCAATCTTCTGCCAAGGCTCATAGGGATCACAGTCAAGACCTCTGGAATCCAAACGTCTGCCCAGGTTCATAGGGATCACAGTCAAGACCTCTAGAATCCAAACTTCTGCCAAGGCTCATAGTGATCACAGTCAAGACCTATAGAATCCAAACTTCTGCCAAGGCTCATATGGATCACAGTCAATACTTCTGGAATCCATACTTCTGCCAAGTCTCATAGGGATCACAGTCAAGACCTCTAGAGTCCAAACTTCTGCCAAGGCTCATAGTGATCACAGTCAACACCTTAAGAATCCAAACTTCTGCCAAGGCTCATAGTGATCACAGTCAAGACCTCTAGAATCCAAACTTCTGCCAAGGCTCATAGGGATCATAGTCAAGACCTCTAGAATCCAAACATCTGCCAAGGCTCATAGTGATCACAGTCAAGTCTTCTAGAATCCAAACTTCTGCCCAGGCTCATAGGGATCATAGTCAAGACCTCTAGAATCCAAACTTCTGCCAAGGCTCATAGGGATCATAGTCAAGACCTCTGGAATCCAAACTTCTGCCAAGGCTTATAGTGATCACAGTCAACACCTTAAGAATCCAAACTTCTGCCAAGGCTCATAGTGATCACAGTCAAGACCTATAGAATCCAAACTTCTGCCAAGGCTCATATGGATCACAGTCAATACTTCTGGAATCCATACTTCTGCCAAGTCTCATAGGGATCACAGTCAAGACCTCTAGAGTCCAAACTTCTGCCAAGGCTCATAGTGATCACAGTCAACACCTTAAGAATCCAAACTTCTGCCAAGGCTCATAGTGATCACAGTCAAGACCTCTAGAATCCAAACTTCTGCCAAGGCTCATAGGGATCATAGTCAAGACCTCTAGAATCCAAACATCTGCCAAGGCTCATAGTGATCACAGTCAAGTCTTCTAGAATCCAAACTTCTGCCCAGGCTCATAGGGATCATAGTCAAGACCTCTAGAATCCAAACTTCTGCCAAGGCTCATAGTGATCACAGTCAAGACCTCTAGAATCCAAACTTCTGCCCAGGCTCATAGGGATCATAGTCAAGACCTCTAGAATCCAAAATTCTGCCTGACATCATCTTAAATGTATGACGTGACAAGGGGGAGGAGTCATGTTCCCACAATAAAGTACGGTGGTGGTAGACGTCTTGTATGGCAAGTATGAGGGGTAAAGGTGTGGGGGAATTGTACTTCATCCATGTCACCATGAATGACCAGATGTACTGCAGAATCTACTCTCTCTGAACACCCCGGGTCGTGACAATGACGTCATTCTTCCAAGGCCATTGCTGTTTCCTTAAGGAAGATCAAGGTGAAAGTGCTGCCGGGTAAGAGCGTATCACCAACCTCAACCCTACTGAGCCGCCACAGCGCTCAACAAGGAACGAAGGGAGCTCATCCTTCAAGAGACGCGACAATACGTCGTGGACTCATACACTCAATGCCAAGAAGTGTCAGCGCAGTACAAGTAACAGAGGACATGTGAGCATTCATTATTCAGGGGTGAACTCATTTTTGCAGACCTGGATTGGAGAAAAGTTGTCTAATTTCTTTATTGTACAGATATTACTGACGGATATTTCTCTATATATATAGAAATGTATGTGTATGGTCAGAGGGGGTGTACTAATTTATGTGGCGTCCTGTAGATGCGCAGAACACAACGTTTTCTTACCTTGAGACCTATCATTTGAAGTCACGTCTATTCCTTCAGAAGAGGCGTTGATTGATATATATGAGGCGCGTTTGAACCGCCATATTTACGGTGACATTTGCGCCATTCTTCATCCTAGAAGGTTGGAGCCGGAGAACATTGCTCCACGCTGAATACCCGATCTTCACATCAGATAAAAATCATCGCATTAACGAGAGGGAAAATTAAGAGTAAGTGGAGGAAGATCGTGATGATCATAATGAGGAGTCTTCAGAAGACTGACATCTGCTGCACCCCCCCCCATCCTCGTTAACGCTTCTGACTAATTAATCCTCTCAAATTACAGCATGATTAATTAGACCTTGGTTACCATGGAAAAGGGAGCAGAACACTTCAGGCCTCTGGATGAGAATGGGTTAAAAGAACATCTTTCGCTTCTTATTCTCTCTCTCTGTCCGGGAAGGATGCTCTGCAGGAAGAGCTAGAGGGGCAACGCTCTGCATCACACTGGCAGAAAGATGGCTGACCTGAGGAGGCTTGTGTCTATTACAGGAGTGATGCTCTGCAGTCTCAGCGATTGAGCAGACAACTCCCCCTTCTGATATGTGAAGAAGACCTGGCTTCTACATGGAGGGGACATTTAGATAAATGAGACATGACATAGTATATGGGAAATGCTGGAAAGTACCATGCTGTGATACGGCGCTATATGCTGCTCCGCAATACTAATCCATGGGGTAAAAAAGGAGGTAAAAGCCCAACAGGGTGTTACAGGGTGCAATAGAGCTCTAGCCCATCAGGACACAGAGAATAATTTACTATAGAGCTCTGTCTAAAGGTTAATAATTTACTATAGAGCTCTGTCTACAGGTTACTAATTTACTATAGAGCTCTGTCTACAGGTTAATAATTTACTATAGAGCTCTGTCTACAGGTTAATAATTTACTATAGAGCTCTGTCTAAAGGTTAATAATTTACTATAGAGCTCTGTCTACAGGTTAATAATTTACTATAGAGCTCTGTCTACAGGTCAATAATTGACTATAGAGCTCTGTCTACAGGTTAATAATTTACTATAGAGCTCTGTCTACAGGTCAATAATTTACTATAGAGCTCTGTCTACAGGTTAATAATTTACTATAGAGCTCTGTCTACAGGTCAATAATTTACTATAGAGCTCTGTCTACAGGTTAATAATTTACTATAGAGCTCTGTCTACAGGTCAATAATTTACTATAGAGCTCTGTCTACAGGTCAATAATTTACTATAGAGCTCTGTCTACAGGTCAATAATTTACTATAGAGCTCTGTCTACAGGTTAATAATTTACTATAGAGCTCCATCTACAGGTTAATAATTTACTATAGAGCTCTGTCTACAGGTTAATAATTTACTATAGAGCTCTGTCTACAGGTCAATAATTTACTATAGAGCTCTGTCTACAGGTCAATAATTTACTATAGAGCTCTGTCTACAGGTCAATAATTTACTATAGAGCTCTGTCTACAGGTTAATAATTTACTATAGAGCTCCATCTACAGGTTAATAATTTACTATAGAGCTCTGTCTACAGGTTAATAATTTACTATAGAGCTCTGTCTACAGGTCAATAATTTACTATAGAGCTCCATCTACAGGTTAATAATTTACTATAGAGCTCTGTCTACAGGTCAATAATTTACTATAGAGCTCTGTCTACAGGTCAATAATTTACTATAGAGCTCTGTCTACAGGTCAATAATTTACTATAGAGCTCTGTCTACAGGTCAATAATTTACTATAGAGCTCTGTCTACAGGTCAATAATTGAATATAGAGCTCTGTCTAAAGGTTAATAATTTACTATAGAGCTCTGTCTACAGGTTAATAATTTACTATAGAGCTCTGTCTACAGGTTAATAATTTACAATAGAGCTCTGTCTACAGGTCAATAATTTACTATAGAGCTCTGTCTACAGGTTAATAATTTACTATAGAGCTCTGTCTACAGGTTAATAATTTACTATAGAGCTCTGTCTAAAGGTTAATAATTTACTATAGAGCTCTGTCTACAGGTCAATAATTTACTATAGAGCTCCATCTACAGGTTAATAATTTACTATAGAGCTCTGTCTACAGGTCAATAATTTACTATAGAGCTCCATCTACAGGTTAATAATTTACAATAGAGCTCTGTCTAAAGGTTAATAATTTACTATAGAGCTCTGTCTACAGGTTAATAATTTACAATAGAGCTCTGTCTAAAGGTTAATAATTTACTATAGAGCTCTGTCTAAAGGTTAATAATTTACTATAGAGCTCTGTCTACAGGTTAATAATTTACTATAGAGCTCTGTCTAAAGGTTAATAATTTACTATAGAGCTCTGTCTACAGATTAATAATTTACTATAGAGCTCTGTCTACAGGGCAATAATTTACTATAGAGCTCTGTCTAAAGGTTAATAATTTACTATAGAGCTCTGTCTAAAGGTTAATAATTTACTATAGAGCTCTGTCTACAGGTTAATAATTTACTATAGAGCTTTGTCTACAGGTCAATAATTTACTATAGAGCTCTGTCTAAAGGTTAATAATTTACTATAGAGCTCTGTCTACAGGTCAATAATTTACTATAGAGCTCTGTCTACAGGTCAATAATTTACTATAGAGCTCTGTCTACAGGTCAATAATTTACTATAGAGCTCTGTCTACAGGTCAATAATTTACTATAGAGCTCTGTCTAAAGGTTAATAATTTACTATAGAGCTCTGTCTAAAGCTTAATAATTTACTATAGAGCTCTGTCTACAGATTAATAATTTAATATAGAGCTCCATCTACAGGGCAATAATTTACTATAGACACTATAATTTACTATAGACACTATCAGTGCAGGGAGTAATAGTTTACTATAGAGCTCTATCAGTGCAGGGAGTAATAGTTTACTATAGAGCTCTATCAGTGCAGGGAGTAATAGTTTACTATAAAGCTCTATCAGTGCAGGGAGTAATAGTTTACTATAAAGCTCTATCAGTGCAGGGAGTAATAGTTTACTATAAAGCTCTATCCGTGCAGGGAGTAATAGTTTACTATAAAGCTCTATCAGTGCAGGGAGTAATATTTACTATAGAGCACTATCAGTGCAGGGAGTAATAGTTTACTATAAAGCACTATCAGTGCAGGGAGTAATAGTTTACTATAAAGCTCTATCAGTGCAGGGAGTAATAGTTTACTATAAAGCTCTATCAGTGCAGGGAGTAATAGTTTACTATAAAGCTCTATCAGTGCAGGGAGTAATTGTTTACTATAGACCGCTATCAGTGCAGGGAGTAATAGTTTACTATAAAGCTCTATCAGTGCAGGGAGTAATAGTTTACTATAAAGCTCTATCAGTGCAGGGAGTAATAGTTTACTATAAAGCACTATCAGTGCAGAGAGTAATAGTTTACTATAAAGCTCTATCAGTGCAGGGAGTAATAGTTTACTATAAAGCTCTATCAGTGCAGGGAGTAATAGTTTACTATAAAGCTCTATCAGTGCAGGGAGTAATAGTTTACTATAAAGCTCTATCAGTGCAGGGAGTAATAGTTTACTATAAAGCTCTATCCGTGCAGGGAGTAATAGTTTACTATAGAGCTCTATCAGTGCAGGGAGTAATAGTTTACTATAGAGCTCTAGCAGTGCAGGGAGTAATAGTTTACTATAAAGCACTATCAGTGCAGGGAGTAATAGTTTACTATAAAGCTCTATCAGTGCAGGGAGTAATAGTTTACTATAAAGCTCTATCAGTGAAGGGAGTAATAGTTTACTATAGAGTTCTATCAGTGCAGGGAGTAATAGTTTACTATAAAGCTCTATCAGTGCAGAGAGTAATAGTTTACTATAAAGCTCTATCAGTGCAGGGAGTAATAGTTTACTATAAAGCTCTATCAGTGCAGGGAGTAATAGTTTACTATAAAGCTCTATCCGTGCAGGGAGTAATAGTTTACTATAAAGCTCTGTCAGTGCAGAGAGTAATAGTTTACTATAAAGCTCTATCAGTGCAGGGAGTAATAGTTTACTATAAAGCTCTATCAGTGCAGAGAGTAATAGTTTACTATAGAGCTCTATCAGTGCAGGGAGTAATAGTTTACTATAGACCGCTATCAGTGCAGGGAGTAATAGTTTACTATAAAGCACTATCAGTGCAGGGAGTAATAGTTTACTATAGAGCTCTATCAGTGCAGGGAGTAATAGTTTACTATAAAGCTCTATCAGTGCAGGGAGTAATAGTTTACTATAGAGCTCTATCAGTGCAGGGAGTAATAGTTTATTATAAAGCTCTATCAGTGCAGGGAGTAATAGTTTACTATAGAGCTCTATCAGTGCAGGGAGTAATAGTTTATTATAAAGCTCTATCAGTGGAGGGAGTAATAGTTTACTATAAAGCTCTATCAGTGAAGGGAGTAATAGTTTACTATAGAGCTCTATCAGTGCAGGGAGTAATAGTTTACTATAAAGCACTATCAGTGCAGGGAGTAATAGTTTACTATATAGCTCTATCAGTGCAGGGAGTAATAGTTTACTATAAAGCTCTGTCAGTGCAGGGAGTAATAGTTTACTATAAAGCTCTATCAGTGCAGGGAGTAATAGTTTACTATAAAGCACTATCAGTGCAGGGAGTAATAGTTTACTATAGAGCTCTATCAGTGCAGGGAGTAATAGTTTACTATAAAGCTCTATCAGTGCAGGGAGTAATAGTTTACTATAGAGCTCTATCCGTGCAGGGAGTAATAGTTTACTATAGAGCTCTATCAGTGCAGGGAGTAATAGTTTACTATAAAGCTCTGTCAGTGCAGGGAGTAATAGTTTACTATAGACCTCTATCCGTGCAGGGAGTAATAGTTTACTATAGAGCTCTATCAGTGCAGGGAGTAATAGTTTACTATAAAGCTCTATCAGTGCAGGGAGTAATAGTTTATTATAAAGCTCTATCAGTGCAGGGAGTAATAGTTTACTATAAAGCTCTATCAGTGCAGAGAGTAATAGTTTACTATAGAGCTCTATCAGTGCAGGGAGTAATAGTTTACTATAAAGCTCTATCAGTGCAGGGAGTAATAGTTTATTATAAAGCTCTATCAGTGCAGGGAGTAATAGTTTACTATAAAGCTCTATCAGTGCAGGGAGTAATAGTTTATTATAAAGCTCTATCAGTGCAGGGAGTAGTAGTTTACTATAAAGCTCTATCAGTGCAGAGAGTAATTGTTTACTATAAAGCACTATCAGTGCAGGGAGTAATTGTTTACTATAAAGCTCTATCAGTGCAGGGAGTAATAGTTTACTATAAAGCTCTATCAGTGCAGGGAGTAATAGTTTACTATAGAGCTCTATCAGTGCAGGGAGTAATAGTTTACTATATAGCTCTATCCGTGCAGGGAGTAGTAGTTTACTATAGAGCTCTATAAGTGCAGGGAGTAATAGTTTACTATAAAGCTCTATCCGTGCAGGGAGTAATAGTTTACTATAAAGCACTATCAGTGCAGGGAGTAATAGTTTACTATAGAGCTCTATCCGTGCAGGGAGTAGTAGTTTACTATAGAGCTCTATCAGTGCAGGGAGTAATAGTTTACTATAAAGCTCTATCAGTGCAGGGAGTAATAGTTTACTATAAAGCTCTATCAGTGCAGGGAGTAATAGTTTACTATAAAGCTCTATCAGTGCAGGGAGTAATAGTTTACTATAGAGCTCTATCAGTGCAGGGAGTATAAGTTTACTATAAAGCTCTGTCAGTGCAGGGAGTAATATTTTTCTATAAAGCTCTATCAGTGCAGGGAGTAATAGTTTACTATAAAGCTCTATCAGTGCAGGGAGTAATAGTTTACTATAAAGCTCTATCCGTGCAGTGAGTAATAGTTTACTATAAAGCTCTATCAGTGCAGGGAGAAATAGTTTACTATAAAGCTCTATCAGTGTAGGGAGTAATAGTTTACTATAAAGCTCTATCAGTGCAGTGAGTAATAGTTTACTATAAAGCTCTATCAGTGCAGGGAGTAATAGTTTACTATAGAGCTCTATCAGTGCAGGGAGTATTAGTTTACTATAGAGCTCTATAAGTGCAAGGAGTAATAGTTTACTATAGAGCTCTATAAGTGCAGGGAGTAATAGTTTACTATAAAGCTCTATCCGTGCAGTGAGTAATAGTTTACTATAAAGCTCTATCCGTGCAGTGAGTAATAGTTTACTATAGAGCTCTATCAGTGCAGGGAGTAATAGTTTATTATAAAGCTCTATCAGTGCAGGGAGTAATAGTTTACTATAGAGCGCTATCCGTGCAGGGAGTAATAGTTTACTATAGAGCTCTATCAGTGCAGGGAGTAATTGTTTACTATCAAGCTCTATCAGTGCAGGGAGTAATAGTTTACTATAAAGCTCTATCAGTGCAGGGAGTAATAGTTTACTATAAAGCTCTATCAGTGCAGGGAGTAATAGTTTACTATAAAGCACTATCAGTGCAGGGAGTAATAGTTTACTATAAAGCACTATCAGTGCGGGGAGTATTAGTTTACTATAGAGCTCTATCAGTGCAGGGAGTAATAGTTTACTATAAAGCTCTATCAGTGCAGGGAGTAATAGTTTACTATAAAGCACTATCAGTGCAGGGAGTAATAGTTTACTATAAAGCTCTATCAGTGCAGGGAGTAATAGTTTACTATAAAGCTCTATCAGTGCAGGGAGTAATAGTTTACTATAAAGCTCTATCAGTGCAGGGAGTAATAGTTTACTATAGAGCTCTATCAGTGCAGGGAGTAATAGTTTATTATAAAGCTCTATCAGTGCAGGGAGTAATAGTTTACTATAAAGCTCTATCAGTGCAGGGAGTAATAGTTTATTATAAAGCTCTATCAGTGCAGGGAGTAATAGTTTACTATAAAGCTCTATCAGTGCAGGGAGTAGTAGTTTACTATAAAGCTCTATCAGTGCAGGGAGTAATAGTTTATTATAAAGCTCTATCCGTGCAGGGAGTAGTAGTTTACTATAGAGCTCTATAAGTGCAGGGAGTAATAGTTTATTATAAAGCTCTATCCGTGCAGGGAGTAGTAGTTTACTATAGAGCTCTATAAGTGCAGGGAGTAATAGTTTACTATAGAGCTCTATCAGTGCAGGGAGTAATAGTTTATTATAAAGCTCTATCCGTGCAGGGAGTAGTAGTTTACTATAGAGCTCTATAAGTGCAGGGAGTAATAGTTTACTATAGAGCTCTAGCAGTGCAGGGAGTAGTAGTTTACTATAGAGCTCTATAAGTGCAGGGAGTAATAGTTTACTATAGAGCTCTATAAGTGCAGGGAGTAATAGTTTACTATAAAGCTTTATCATTGCAGGGAGTAATAGTTTACTATAAAGCTCTGTCAGTGCAGGGAGTAATAGTTTACTATAAAGCTCTGTCAGTGCAGGGAGTAATAGTTTACTATAAAGCTCTGTCAGTGCAGGGAGTAATAGTTTACTATAAAGCTCTGTCAGTGCAGGGAGTAATAGTTTACTATAGAGCTCTATCAGTGCAGGGAGTAATAGTTTACTATAAAGCTTTATCATTGCAGGGAGTAATAGTTTACTATAAAGCACTATCAGTGCAGGGAGTAATAGTTTACTATAAAGCTATGTCAGTGCAGGGAGTAATAGTTTACTATAAAGCTCTGTCAGTGCAGGGAGTAATAGTTTACTATAAAGCACTATCAGTGCAGGGAGTAATAGTTGACTATAAAGCACTATCAGTGCAGGGAGTAATAGTTTACTATAAAGCTCTGTCAGTGCAGGGAGTAATAGTTTACTATAGAGCTCTAGCAGTGCAGGGAGTAATAGTTTACTATAAAGCTCTATCAGTGCAGGGAGTAATAGTTTACTATAAAGCTCTATCCGTGCAGGGAGTAATAGTTTACTATAAAGCTCTATCAGTGCAGGGAGTAATAGTTTACTATAGAGCTCTATCAGTGCATGGAGTAATAGTTTACTATAAAGCTCTATCAGTGCAGGGAGTAATAGTTTACTATAAAGCTCTATCAGTGCAGGGAGTAATAGTTTACTATAAAGCACTATCAGTGCAGGGAGTAAGAGTTTACTATAAAGCTCTATCAGTGCAGGGAGTAATAGTTTAGTATAAAGCTCTATCAGTGCAGGGAGTAATAGTTTACTATAACGCTCTATCAGTGCATGGAGTAATAGTTTACTATAGAGCTCTATCAGTGCAGGGAGTATTAGTTTACTATAAAGCTCTATCAGTGCAGGGAGTAATAGTTTACTATAAAGCTCTATCAGTGCAGGGAGTAATAGTTTACTATAACGCTCTATCAGTGCATGGAGTAATAGTTTACTATAGAGCTCTATCAGTGCAGGGAGTATTAGTTTACTATAGAGCTCTATCAGTGCAGGGAGTAATAGTTTACCATAGAGCTCTATCAGTGCAGGGAGTAATAGTTTACTATAAAGCACTATCAGTGCAGGGAGTAATAGTTTACTATAAAGCACTATCAGTGCAGGGAGTAATAGTTTACTATAGAGCTCTATCAGTGCGGGGAGTATTAGTTTACTATAGAGCTCTATCAGTGCAGGGAGTAATAGTTTACCATAGAGCTCTATCAGTGCAGGGAGTATTAGTTTACTATAGAGCTCTATCAGTGCAGGGAGTAATAGTTTACTATAAAGCTCTATCAGTGCAGGGAGTAATAGTTTATTATAAAGCTCTATCAGTGCAGGGAGTAATAGTTTACTATAAAGCTCTATCAGTGCAGGGAGTAATAGTTTATTATAAAGCTCTATCCGTGCAGGGAGTAGTAGTTTACTATAGAGCTCTATAAGTGCAGGGAGTAATAGTTTACTATAAAGCTCTATCCGTGCAGGGAGTAATAGTTTACTATAAAGCTCTGTCAGTGAAGGGAGTAATAGTTTACTATAAAGCTCTGTCAGTGCAGGGAGTATAAGTTTACTATAAAGCTCTGTCAGTGCAGGGAGTAATAGTTTACTATAAAGCTCTGTCAGTGCAGGGAGTATAAGTTTACTATAAAGCTCTGTCAGTGCAGGGAGTAATAGTTTACTATAGAGCTCTAGCAGTGCAGGGAGTAATAGTTTACTATAAAGCTCTATCAGTGCAGGGAGTAATAGTATACTATAAAGCTCTATCAGTGCAGGGAGTAATAGTTTACTATAAAGCTCTATCAGTGCAGGGAGTAAAAGTTTACTATAAAGCTCTATCAGTGCAGGGAGTAATAGTTTACTATAAAGCTCTATCCGTGCAGGGGGTAATAGTTTACTATAGAGCTCTATCAGTGCAGGGAGTAATAGTTTACTATAGAGCTCTATCAGTGCAGGGGGTATTAGTTTACTATAGAGCTCTAGCAGTGCAGGGAGTAATAGTTTACTATAAAGCTCTATCAGTGCAGGGAGTAATAGTTTACTATAAAGCTCTATCAGTGCAGGGAGTAATAGTTTACTATAAAGCTCTATCAGTGCAGGGAGTAATAGTTTATTATAAAGCTCTATCAGTGCACGGAGTAATAGTTTATTATAAAGCTCTATCAGTGCAGTGAGTAATAGTTTACTATAGAGCTCTATCAGTGCAGGGAGTAATAGTTTACTATAAAGCTCTATCCGTGCAGGGAGTAATAGTTTACTATAAAGCTCTATCAGTGCAGGGAGTAATAGTTTACTATAAAGCACTATCAGTGCAGGGAGTAATAGTTTACTATAGAGCTCTATCAGTGCAGGGAGTAAGAGTTTACTATAGAGCTCTAGCAGTGCAGGGAGTAATAGTTTACTATAAAGCACTATCAGTGCAGGGAGTAATAGTTTACTATAGAGCTCTATCAGTGCAGGGAGTAATAGTTTACTATAGAGCTCTATCAGTGCAGGAAGTAATAGTTTATTATAAAGCTCTATCAGTGCAGGGAGTAATAGTTTACTATAAAGCACTATCCGTGCAGGGAGTAATAGTTTACTATAAAGCTCTATCAGTGCAGGGAGTAATAAATTACTATAAAGCTCTATCAGTGCAGGGAGTAATAAATTACTATAAAGCTCTATCAGTGCAGGGAGTAATAGTTTACTATAGAGCTCTATCAGTGCAGGGAGTAATCATTTAATATAGAGCTCTATCAGTGCAGGGAGTAATAGTTTACTATCAAGCTCTGTCAGTGCAGTGAGTAATAGTTTACTATAGAGCGCTATCCGTGCAGGGAGTAATAGTTTACTATAAAGCTCTATCAGTGCAGGGAGTAATAGTTTACTATAGAGCTCTATCAGTGCAGGGAGTAATAGTTTACTATAAAGCTCTATCAGTGCAGGGAGTAATAGTTTACTATAACGCTCTATCAGTGCAGGGAGTAATAGTTTACTATAGACCTCTATCAGTGCAGGGAGTAATAGTTTATTATAGTGTTCTATCAGTGCAGGGAGTAATAGTTTACTATAGAGCTCTATCAGTTCAGGGAGTAATTGTTTACTATAAAGCTCTATCAGTGCAGGGAGTAATAGTTTACTATAAAGCTCTATCAGTGCAGGGAGTAATAGTTTACTATAAAGCTCTATCAGTGCAGGGAGTAATAGTTTACTATAAAGCTCTATCAGTGCAGTGAGTAATAGTTTACTATAGAGCGCTATCCGTGCAGGGAGTAATAGTTTACTATAAAGCTCTATCAGTGCAGGGAGTAATAGTTTACTATAGAGCTCTATCAGTGCAGGGAGTAATAGTTTACTATAAAGCTCTATCAGTGCAGGGAGTAATAGTTTACTATAAAGCTCTATCAGTGCAGGGAGTAATAGTTTACTATAAAGCTCTATCCGTGCAGGGAGTAATAGTTTACTATAACGCTCTATCAGTGCAGGGAGTAATAGTTTACTATATACCTCTATCAGTGCAGGGAGTAATAGTTTACTATAGAGCTCTATCAGTTCAGGGAGTAATTGTTTACTATAAAGCTCTATCAGTGCAGGGAGTAATAGTTTACTATAACGCTCTATCCGTGCAGGGAGTAATAGTTTACTATAACGCTCTATCAGTGCAGGGAGTAATAGTTTACTATAAAGCTCTATCAGTGCAGGGAGTAATAGTTTACTATAGACCTCTATCAGTGCAGGGAGTAATAGTTTACTATAAAGCTCTATCAGTGCAGGGAGTAATTGTTTACTATAAAGCTCTATCAGTGCAGGGAGTAATAGTTTACTATAAAGCTCTATCAGTGCAGGGAGTGATTGTTTACTATAAAGCTCTATCAGTGCAGGGAGTAATAGTTTACTATAGAGCTCTATCAGTGCAGGGAGTAATAGTTTACTATAAAGCTCTATCAGTGCAGGGAGTAATAGTTTACTATAAAGCTCTATCCGTGCAGGGAATAATAGTTTACTATAACGCTTTATCAGTGCAGTGAGTAATAGTTTACTATAGAGCTCTATCAGTTCAGGGAGTAATTGTTTACTATAAAGCTCTATCAGTGCAGGGAGTAATAGTTTACTATAGAGCTCTATCAGTGCAGGGAGTAATCGTTTACTATAAAGCTCTATCAGTGCAGGGAGTAATAGTTTACTATAAAGCTCTATCAGTGCAGGGAGTAATAGTTTACTAAAAAGCTCTATCAGTGCAGGGAGTAATGGTTTACTATAGACCTCTATCAGTGCAGGGAGTAATAGTTTACTATAAAGCTCTATCAGTGCAGGGAGTAATAGTTTACTATAGAGCTCTATCAGTGTAGGAGTAATAGTTTACTATAAAGCTCTATCAGTGCAGGGAGTAATAGTTTACTATAAAGCTCTATCAGTGCAGGGAGTAATAGTTTACTATAGACCTCTATCAGTGCAGGGAGTAATAGTTTACTATAAAGCTCTATCAGTGCAGGGAGTAATAGTTTACTATAAAGCTCTATCCGTGCAGTGAGTAATAGTTTACTATAACGCTCTATCAGTGCAGGGAGTAATAGTTTACTATAGAGCTCTATCAGTTCAGGGAGTAATTTTTTACTATAAAGCTCTATCAGTGCAGGGAGTAATAGTTTACTATAGAGCTCTATCAGTGCAGGGAGTAATAGTTTACTATAAAGCTCTATCAGTGCAGGGAGTAATAGTTTACTATAAAGCTCTATCAGTGCAGGGAGTAATAGTTTACTATAAAGCTCTATCAGTGCAGGGAGTAATAGTTTACTATATAGCTCTATCAGTGTAGGAGTAATAGTTTACTATAAAGCTCTATCAGTGCAGGGAGTAATAGTTTATTATAAAGCTCTATCAGTGCAGGGAGTAATAGTTTACTATAAAGCTTTATCAGTGCAGGGAGTATTAGTTTACTATAAAGCTCTATCAGTTTAGGGAGTAGTAGTTTACTATAAAGCTGTAATGACGTGGTAAGGAGACAGACAGGTGAGCCCTAATCTACCCGCCACTCAGTCCCTGCCTACTTGCACGACCCATCCTAGGCAACGGCGTACAGCTGGGCGACGGTCCCTACACTCAATATGTGCAGGGAGTAGTAGTTTACTATAAAGTACTATCAGTGCAGGGAGTAATAGTTTACTATAAAGCACTATCAGTGCAGGGAGTAATAGTTTACTATAGACCTCTATCAGTGCAGGGAGTAATAGTTTATTATAAAGCTCTATCAGTGCACGGAGTAATAGTTTACTATAAAGCTCTATCAGTGCAGTGAGTAATAGTTTACTATAGAGCTCTATCAGTGCAGGGAGTAATAGTTTACTATAAAGCTCTATCCGTGCAGGGAGTAATAGTTTACTATAGAGCTCTATCAGTGCAGGGAGTAATAGTTTACTATAGAGCTCTATCCGTGCAGGGAGTATTAGTTTACTATAAAGCTCTAGCAGTGCAGGGAGTAATAGTTTACTATAAAGCTCTATCAGTGCAGGGAGTAATAGTTTACTGTAAAGCTCTATCAGTGCAGGGAGTAATAGTTTACTATAAAGCTCTGTCAGTGCAGGGAGTAATAGTTTACTATAAAGCTCTATCAGTGCAGGGAGTAATAGTTTACTATAAAGCTCTATCAGTGCAGGGAGTAATAGTTTACTATAAATCTCTGTCAGTGCAGGGAGTAATAGTTTACTATAAAGCTCTATCAGTGCAGGGAGTAATAGTTTACTATAAATCTCTATCAGTGCAGGGAGTAATAGTTTACTATAAAGCTTTATCAGTGCAGGGAGTATTAGTTTACTATAAAGCTCTGTCAGTGCAGGGAGTAGCAGTTTACTATAAAGCTCTATCAGTTTAGGGAGTAGTAGTTTACTATAAAGCTGTAATGACGTGGTAAGGAGACAGACAGGTGAGCCCTAATCTACCCGCCACTCAGTCCCTGCCTACTTGCACGACCCATCCTAGGCGACGGCGTACAGCTGGGCGACGGTCCCTACGCTCAATATGTGCAGGGAGTAGTAGTTTACTATAAAGTACTATCAGTGCAGGGAGTAATAGTTTACTATAAAGCACTATCAGTGCAGGGAGTACTAGTTTACTATAAAGCTCTATCAGTGAAGGGAGTAATAGTTTACAATAGAGCTCTATCAGTGCAGGGAGTATTAGTTTACTATAGAGCTCTATCAGTGCAGGGAGTAATAGTTTACTATAGAGCTCTATCCGTGCAGGGAGTAATAGTTTACTATAAAGCTCAGTCATTGCAGGGAGTAATAGTTTACTATAGAGCTCTATCCGTGCAGGGAGTAGCAGTTTACTATAAAGCACTATCAGTACAGGGAGTAATAGTTTACTATAAAGCTCTATCAGTGCAGGGAGTAATAGTTTATTATAGTGTTCTATCAGTGCAGGGAGTAATAGTTTACTATAAAGCTCTATCAGTGCAGGGAGTAATAGTTTATTATAAAGCTCTATCAGTGCAGGGAGTAATAGTTTACTATAGAGCACTATCAGTGCAGGGAGTAATAGTTTACTATAAAGCTCTATCAGTGCAGGGAGTAATAGTTTACTATAAAGCTCTATCAGTGCAGGGAGTAATAGTTTACTATAAAGCTCTATCAGTGCAGGGAGTAATAGTTTACTATAAAGCACTATCAGTGCAGGGAGTAATAGTTTACTATAAAGCTCTATCAGTGCAGGGAGTAATAGTTTACTATAGAGCTCTAGCAGTGCAGGGAGTAATAGTTTACTATAGAACTCTATCAGTGCAGGGAGTATTAGTTTACTATAGAGCTCTATCAGTGCAGGGAGTAATAGTTTAATATAGAGCTCTATCCGTGCAGGGAGTAATAGTTTACTATAAAGCTCAGTCATTGCAGGGAGTAATAGTTTACTATAGAGCTCTATCCGTGCAGGGAGTAATAGTTTACTATAAAGCTCTATCAGTGCAGGGAGTAATAGTTTATTATAGTGTTCTATCAGTGCAGGGAGTAATAGTTTACTATAAAGCTCTGTCAGTGCAGGGAGTAATAGTTTACTATAAAGCTCTATCAGTGCAGGGAGTAATAGTTTACTATAAAGCTCTATCAGTGCAGGGAGTAATAGTTTACTATAAAGCTCTATCAGTGCAGGGAGTAATAGTTTACTATAAAGCTCTATCAGTGCAGGGAGTAATAGTTTACTATAAAGCTCTATCAGTGCAGGGAGTAATAGTTTACTATAAAGCTCTATCCGTGCAGGGAGTAATAGTTTACTATAGAGCTCTATCAGTGCATGGAGTAATAGTTTACTATAAAGCTCTATCAGTGCAGGGAGTAATAGTTTACTATAAAGCTCTATCAGTGCAGGGAGTAATAGTTTACTATAAAGCTCTATCAGTGCAGGGAGTAATTGTTTACTATAAAGCTCTATCAGTGCAGGGAGTAATAGTTTACTATAAAGCTCTATCAGTGCAGGGAGTAATAGTTTACTATAAAGCTCTATCAGTGCAGGGAGTAATAGTTTACTATAGAGCTCTATCAGTGCAGGGAGTAATAGTTTACTATAAAGCTCTATCAGTGCAGGGAGTAATAGTTTACTATAAAGCTCTATCAGTGCAGGGAGTAATAGTTTACTATAAAGCACTATCAGTGCAGGGAGTAATTGTTTACTATAGAGCTCTATCAGTGCAGGGAGTAATAGTTTACTATAAAGCTCTATCAGTGCAGGGAGTAAGAGTTTACTATAAAGCTCTATCAGTGCAGGGAGTAATAGTTTACTATAGAGCTCTATCAGTGCAGGGAGTAATAGTTTACTATAAAGCTCTATCAGTGCAGGGAGTAATTGTTTACTATAAAGCTCTATCCGTGCAGGGAGTAATAGTTTACTATAAAGCTCTATCAGTGCAGGGAGTAATAGTTTACTATAAAGCTCTATCAGTGCAGGGAGTAATAGTTTACTATAAAGCACTATCAGTGCAGGGAGTAACAGTTTACTATAAAGCTCTATCAGTGCAGAGAGTAATAGTTTACTATAAAGCACTATCAGTGCAGGGAGTAATTGTTTACTATAAAGCTCTATCAGTGCAGGGAGTAATAGTTTACTATAAAGCTCTATCAGTGCAGGGAGTAATAGTTTACTATAAAGCTCTATCCGTGCAGGGAGTAATAGTTTACTATAGAGCTCTATCAGTGCAGGGAGTAATAGTTTACTATAGAGCTCTATCAGTGCAGGGAGTAATAGTTTACTATAAAGCTCTATCCGTGCAGGGAGTAATAGTTTACTATAGAGCTCTATCAGTGCAGGGAGTAATAGTTTACTATAGAGCTCTATCAGTGAAGGGAGTAATAGTTTACTATAAAGCTCTATCCGTTCAGGGAGTAATAGTTTACTATAGAGCTCTATCAGTGCATGGAGTAATAGTTTACTATAAAGCACTATCAGTGCAGGGAGTAATTGTTTACTATAGAGCTCTATCAGTGCAGGGAGTAATTGTTTACTATAAAGCTCTATCAGTGCAGGGAGTAATAGTTTACTATAAAGCTCTATCAGTGCAGGGAGTAATAGTTTACTATAAAGCACTATCAGTGCAGGGAGTAATTGTTTACTATAGAGCTCTATCAGTGCAGGGAGTAATAGTTTACTATAAAGCTCTATCAGTGCAGGGAGTAAGAGTTTACTATAAAGCTCTATCCGTGCAGGGAGTAATAGTTTACTATAAAGCTCTATCAGTGCAGGGAGTAATAGTTTACTATAAAGCACTATCAGTGCAGGGAGTAACAGTTTACTATAAAGCTCTATCCGTGCAGGGAGTAATAGTTTACTATAGAGCTCTATCAGTGCAGGGAGTAATAGTTTACTATATAGCTCTATCAGTGCAGGGAGTAATAGTTTACTATAAAGCTTTATCAGTGCAGGGAGTAATAGTTTACTATATAGCTCTATCAGTTCAGGGAGTAATAGTTTACTATAAAGCTCTATCAGTGCAGGGAGTAATAGTTTACTATAAAGCTCTATCAGTGCAGGGAGTAATTGTTTACTATAAAGCTCTGTCAGTGCAAGGAGTAATAGTTTACTATAGAGCTCTATCAGTGCAGGGAGTAATAGTTTATATAGAGTGCTGTCAGTATAGGGAGTAATAGTTTATATACAGTGCTGTCAGTATACGGAGTAATAGTTCATATACAGTGCTGTCAGTATAGGGAGTAATAGTTTATATAGAGTGCTGTCAGTATAGGGAGTAATAGTTTATATACAGTGCTGTCAGTATAGGGAGTAATAGTTTATATACAGTGCTGTCAGTATAGGGCGTAATAGTTTATATACAGTGCTGTCAGTATAGGGCATAATAGTTTATATACAGTGCTGTCAGTATAGGGAGTAATAGTTTATAAAGAGTGCTGTCAGTATAGGGAGTAGTAGTTTATGTAGAGTGCGGTCAGTATAGGGAGTAACAGTTTATATAGAGTGCGGTCAGTGTAGGAAGTAATAGTTTATATAGAGTGCGGTCAGTGTAGGGAGTAATAGTTTATATACAGTGCTGTCAGTATAGGGCGTAATAGTTTATATACAGTGCTGTCAGTATAGGGAGTAATAGTTTTTATAGAGTGCTGTCAGTATAGGGAGTAATAATTTATATACATTGCTGTCAGTATAGGGAGTAATAGTTTATATAGAGTGCTGTCAGTATAGGGAGTAATAGTTTATATACAGTGCTGTCAGTATAGGGAGTAATAGTTTATATACAGTGCTGTCAGTATAGGGCATAATAGTTTATATACAGTGCTGTCAGTATAGGGAGTAATAGTTTATATAGAGTGCTGTCAGTATAGGGAGTAGTAGTTTATGTAGAGTGCGGTCAGTATAGGGAGTAACAGTTTATATAGAGTGCGGTCAGTGTAGGAAGTAATAGTTTATATAGAGTGCGGTCAGTGTAGGGAGTAATAGTTTATATAGAGTGCTGTCAGTATAGGGAGTAATAGTTTATATACAGTGCGGTCAGTGTAGGGAGTAATAGTTTATATACAGAGCTGTCAATGATGGGGAGTAATAGTTTATATAGAGTGCTGTTAGTGCAGGGAGTAATAGTTTATATACAGTGCTGTCAGTGATGGGGAGTAATAGTTTATATAGAGTGCGGTCAGTATAGGGAGTAATAATTTATATACTGTGCTGTCAGTATAGGGAGTAATAGTTTATATACAGTGCTGTCAGTATAGGGAGTAATAATTTATATACAGTGCTGTCAGTATAGGGAGTAATAGTTTATATAGAGTGTTGTCAGTGATGGGGAGTAATAGTTTATATACAGTGCGGTCAGTATAGGGAGTAATAGTTTATATACAGAGCTGTCAGTATAGGGCGTAATAGTTTATATAGTGTTGTCAGTGATGGGGAGCAATAGTTTATATACAGTGCTGTCAGTATAGGGAGTAATAGTTTATATACAGTGCGGTCAGTGTAGGGAGTAATAGTTTATATACAGTGCTGTCAGTATAGGGAGTAATAGTTTATATAGAGTGCTGTCAGTGATGGGGAGTAATAGTTTATATAGAGTGCGGTCAGTCTAGGGAGTAATAGTTTATATAGAGTGCTGTCAGTATAGGGAGTAATAGTTTATATAGAGTGTTGTCAGTGATGGGGAGTAATAGTTTATATACAGTGCGGTCAGTATAGGGAGTAATAGTTTATATACAGTGCGGTCAGTGTAGGGAGTAATAGTTTATATACAGTGCTGTCAGTATAGGGAGTAATAGTTTATATACAGTGTTGTCAGTGATGGGGAGTAATAGTTTATATAGAGTGCGGTCAGTATAGGGAGTAATAGTTTATATAGAGTGCGGTCAGTGTAGGGATTAATAGTTTATATACAGTGCGGTCATTGTAGGGAGTAATAGTTTATATACAGTGCTGTCAGTATAGGGAGTAATAATTTATATACAGTGCTGTCAGTATAGGGAGTAATAGTTTATATACAGTGCTGTCAGTATACGAAGTAATAGTTCATATACAGTGCTGTCAGTGATGGGGAGTAATAGTTTATATACAGTGCGGTCAGTATAGGGAGTAATAGTTTATATACAGTGCTGTCAGTATAGGGATTAATAGTTTATATAGAGTGCGGTCAGTATAGGGAGTATTAGTTTATATAGAGTGCTGTCAGTATAGGGAGTAATAGTTTATATAGAGTGCTGTCAGTATAGGGAGTAATAGTTTATATAGAGTGCTGTCAGTATAGGGAGTAATAGTTTATATAGAGTGCTGTCAGTATAGGGAGTAATAGTTTATATAGAGTGCTGTCCGTATAGGGAGTAATAGTTTATATTCAGTGCTGTCAGTATAGGGAGTAATACATTATTTAAGATGAAGTCTACGGAGATGGATTTTCTGTTCTGCCGCAGGTGACTTGTGAAATGCTAATGATGTTGATTTTGTCTACACTTTGCAGATATCCGGGATAGTGGGAAGAAGCCAGTCATGATGTTTATCCATGGAGGATCTTACATGGAGGGTACTGGGAATATGTTTGACGGTAGTGTCCTTGCCGCCTATGGCAATGTGATTGTGGTCACTATGAACTACAGACTGGGAGTTCTCGGTATGTCAACGTTCTGTGGGTAAAAGTCTTCTCCATTAATCCATAGGCATGAAAATAAGTCACCCCTTGTTCTAAACTGCTGCCGACCTTTATGTACTGTAGTAAATGTGCTGCGTGTGGTAAGAAACCTACATGATAGAATGATGAACGCGGCCGGTGGTGGAAGACGTGTCCCATCTTCAAGATGCCACCTGGTTCTTCTTCTACTGAAGGACAAAAAATGTGATAAAGGAGCAGCTTGATTATCTGCACTGATAGACCCCACCATCTGAGCCATGCCTGAAGGTTCCTCGTCACCTTCCACTATCAGAATTCATAATGAACTCAGACGTAGAAAAAAAATCCTTGGTCCCTAGAGATGAGCTCTGACCCTTACATTTCTGAATATGAAGGACGTGTCTGGTAAAATGATTCCTTATTGTTGTCTTTTTCTTATCTCTTAGGCTTTTTAAGTACTGGAGAGCAGGCAGCCAAAGGAAATTATGGTCTACTGGACCAGATTCAAGCCTTGCGTTGGCTAGAGGAAAACATCGGCCATTTTGGAGGAGATCCTGAGAGAATCACCATTTTTGGGTCAGGGGCTGGAGCCTCATGTGTCAGTCTTCTCATCCTCTCCCACCACTCGGAAGGTCAGCACATTCGTAGAAGTAATTCCCGACTTTTGATCATAAAATCCTCATAACCAGGTGGTAGGATGATCTCACACCTCATTGCCTCCATGTGGCCTCAATGCTTGTATAATTCCTGTAGGGTCCGCACCAGGCACAGTACGGCAGTCTCCCACTGGCAATACTCTTTAGCCTTGATCAGGGGCGTAGTTTGTCCTCTTGGGTACCTGATGCAAAATATGTAACAGGAATCTCCGACCCATCACATGGCGTTTATGCCACTTCTGTCCTCTTATGTGGCAGAGAGGCCTTATTATCCCCACATATTGCCCCATCTACAGTTGTGTCACTGGACGTATATCTCTGGATCTCTATGGATCAGGATAAAGCAAAAGGATTTACAAAGTATTCTCTGCCAGTCCTGTACAGAGTCCCTATAGTTCCCTATTAAGGAGCTATAGCTTCATAATAATCCCCCATTGAAGTAATGCATAATGAATAAAGAGAAGTTTGTGGCGTGAACGATAGTAAACGCGTCGAGCTGTGGAGTCCCCGTCCCTTCCGCTAGCTCCATCGTGATTTTTTACGCATTTGCGACTTTTCTACTTTCAGAAAAGCGACATAGAAAAGTTGATAAATTTCCCCCGTTGTCTTGTAGCTTCTGTCTATGCAGAAAAGATGGCGGTTGTTAAAAAAAACTGACTCGGAAGGTCAAGTTACTCCGGGTCCCTTACAGAAGTCGAGCTTTTTCCTCCGCTGCTTCCTTCTCACTCCACACCGGAGTAGGTTAGGCTATGGCAGGACCGTGGGGCTGCCGAGGACAGTCCTTCATGGGTCGCAGGCTTCATTACTGCTGATGAATGCTTATGCCGCTGTTTGCATACCTTATAGTAGGAGATATATTTTTGGGGTTTCTCGAAAGGAAGTTTTGACTAATTTCCCCATATATAGGCTTCATTAAATAGAAGTGTGTGTGTGTGTATCTGCGTAACATCAGAAAGACTATCTGTAATTCCGATGCATGAACCTTCCCGGGCCATGCGTCATCTAGCTGCTACATAAATTCTCTTTGTGTCCTTCCTCCAGGACTTTTCCAGAAAGCCATTGCACAAAGTGGGACTGCCATCTCCAGCTGGTCTGTCAACTATGAACCTCTGAAGTATACTCGTCTATTAGCAGCCAAAGTCGGTTGTGACTACACTGACAATGCGGAGATGGTGAGCTGCCTCAGAAGAAAGCCCTACAGAGATCTGGTAGATCAGGATATCCAGCCCGCTAGATACCATATTGCTTTTGGACCCGTCGTGGATGGTGACGTGGTCCCAGATGACCCAGAGATTTTAATGGAGCAGGGAGAGTTCCTAAACTATGACATCTTGATGGGAGTGAATCAAGGTGAGGGTCTAAAGTTTGTTGAAGACACTCTGGAAAGTGAAGATGGAATATCCGCCAGTTACTTTGATTTTACCGTGTCCAATTTTGTGGACAATCTCTATGGCTACCCAGAGGGAAAAGATGTTCTTCGCGAGACTATCAAGTTCATGTACACAGACTGGGCAGACCGTGACAATGGTGACATGAGAAGAAAGACTCTACTGGCTTTGTTTACCGACCACCAATGGGTGGCACCAGCTGTGGCAACAGCTAGATTCCATGCTGAATACGAATCACCTGTCTACTTCTATGCTTTTTACCACCGATGCCAGGCTGAAGGAAGACCTGAATGGGGAGAGGCGGCTCATGGAGATGAAGTGCCCTACGTCTTTGGTGTTCCCATGGTGGGAGCCACAGATCTTTTCCCATGCAATTTCTCTAAAAATGATGTCATGCTAAGTGCTGTGGTCATGACTTACTGGACCAACTTTGCTAAAACTGGGTGAGTTGTCATAGTTATTGTCCAGAACTAACAAACAATAGATTGTCTTCTCCTTGTCAGTCAATGCATAGAAGATGGAGTCACACCTAGAAAACGAAAAGATACAGTTGTCCACTTATAATTTCCTACCCGTGTCTCCATACCTCCATCTTCTGTTCATGGTTCTACTTTCACCATGAACTCCTCAGGACTTCCAGTTCCTCGTGTTTGCCACCAGCAATCCCACCTATTCCTCCATACCTTCACCAGCAATCACATCTCGGCAAATCTCCATCCTAACAATACACCTTCATCTTCTGCTTCTTAAAGTGCCTCCATAACCTCTCTGCCACCACCTCCGTAATCCTGCATACCTTCATCTCTTGATGCTTCCAATACCATATCTCTGTTACCCTCAACCATACCTACTCCTCTTTACCTTTACAGGTATCCTATAAAAGTCTCACATATGTATTCTTCTAAGATTGCACTGCTGATCGTTTCTATAACCAACCATGCCTTTAACCTCCAACTTCTGAAGCCCGGTTACGGCAGGGGTAAAATTGTCTCTGTGATCACCTACATTAGTCTAATTTTGAAACTTGCCCAATTTCTTACCCTTTTACTGCCACGACAATTTTCACACTTTTGTACAATTTCGCACCAAAGCGGAACGTTATAAAACGTATATAAAACTCCAAAAATAATGCACATTTGTGGCTAAGAGTCTGACCCAAGCAGAGCCTGAGACACGAAACCCCTCCTAAATATAACAGTTCAGGATGTGTAGAGTCCATGCATGTCACGTATGTCTATATCTACATGCATATATATATATATATATATATATATATATATATATATATATATATAGCTTCGCATAATCACCAGAAATTAAGAAACCAAAAATTTCTGCGATCAATTTCCTGATTAGGCGCCAGCGGTTGATTAGATCTATAACTGCTCCTTTATTCACTCCCGTATGACATATTACATACAACCTTGGCAGTGAGAGGGTTAATGTATATCATCCAACAATCAGAGGTTTAGGCTTGGCCCGGGCATGTTTGGTTTTTCCTGCAAAGTGTCTAATGCCGCCCTCTATATACGCTTCTGTATAGATTTTCCCCCAACATTGTGTGGTTACCAGAATGTATGTGATTTCAGTTTCGTCGCGCTACCGCTAGGATCTCATTTTCTTTTTTTGTCTTCATTTCGATTGTAGGGATCCCAACCAGCCCGTTCCTCAAGACACTAAGTTCATCCACACAAAGCCCAATCGCTTTGAAGAGGTGGTATGGACAAAGTTCAATCCAAAGGAGAAGCAATATCTACATATTGGCCTAAAGCCTCGCGTCAGGGACAACTACCGTGCCAACAAGGTGGCTTTTTGGTTGGAATTAGTCCCTCACCTTCACAACCTGAATACAGTCCAGCACCCTTCGACCACCACCAGATTACCCCCCTACAGCACCCGCTGGACACCCGGTTCCAGGACAAACAGCGGAAGTACCACCCGACGCCCACATTCCACACTTCCTCCTGACGGGGATGATGATGAGATGGTGGAACGACCTCGATTTTCTCCCTTCCCTGGCGACACTCGTGACTATTCAACAGAGTTAAGTGTGACAGTAGCCGTGGGAGCTTCACTCCTCTTTCTCAACATCTTGGCTTTTGCTGCTCTTTACTACAAAAGAGATAGACGTCACGAACTGCGGCAGCGGAGACACAGTCCCGGGCGAGGAGGTGCCCCTGGCAATGACCTGGCACACCATGGACCAGAAGAAGAGCTTATGTCACTTCAGATCAAAAGAGGTGGTGGAGCTCCAGATCTTGAACCACTAAGGCCCCATGATATACTGCGGCCAGCTTGTCCTCCCGACTATACATTGGCACTGAGAAGGGCCCCTGAGGACGCTCCACTCCCACCACCACCTCCACCTCCTTCCTCCATCATGGCTCCAAGTACCATTTCGGGGCTACCCTCATTACATCCATTCAACACGTTC
This sequence comes from Rhinoderma darwinii, assembly GCF_050947455.1. Taxonomy (NCBI): domain Eukaryota; kingdom Metazoa; phylum Chordata; class Amphibia; order Anura; family Rhinodermatidae; genus Rhinoderma; species Rhinoderma darwinii. Next base: position 303,589 of record NW_027461749.1, read on the forward strand.
CCCACTACTGCCCACAACAATACCCTTCCTCACCCGCATTCGACCACAAGGGTATAGTGGTGCTAGACATCTCTCCCTCGACCCACATGCTGCCCCAGTCTCCCCCTTCCTGTTACGAACAGCTATGCTGGCTTTCTGGGCCTACCAAGCCTGAGCTGGATTTTGCCTTATGGCAGGGGATGGGGTAGATAAAATGACTTGTTTATAATGAGGGAGCAAGAAAAAGAACTACCCACGCTCCCCGTGCCCCTACTTCTCCTCCTCAGGCTATAAAGACTGCTCCCAGTGATCAACCATCAGGTCCGGGAAACCTGAACTGGAATCTCTGCCTATGTCATGGGGGAAACAGGGTCAAAAAAGGGGCAGTTATTTAATGGGATTGTAGGGGAAGAAAAAAGTGTTTTGATCAAATAAATTATACCCCCGACTTCTCTTTTTAGAAAGGGATGGGGGGGTTGGCTACGGGAGGAACAGAGGTCTACTTGATTAGGCCAAAGACCTCCAGTGACTCACTCCTACACCGGCTTTATTATTTTTATTCAAGGACAATGTTCATTTGATGGGGACATTACACTGGGTGGGGGCATCACAGATACCCTTATTCTGGTGTGTTCAATGCACTGAATCTTCAAGGACTAAAACTGCTCCCCAACAGCTGAAATTACCATCACAGGAAGATGGGGGTGTCCCTTCAAAGGAGAAGAGGGCAGAGGGTGAATGTATTAGGGAGGGGTGAATGCATGAGAGGCCAAATTGAAGCCCCTTCCTCGTAACACACACAGTGCCAATGATCCCTTCCTCCTCTCAGACTAGCCGGGTTGGCTCGTCAGTAACTTTGGGGTGTTCGAAAGATTTAAATCTGTTCTGCCTCTCCACTGCCATAGTCCCAGGGTGCCTGGGTAGAAAAAGAGGGGAAGGGAACTGTAAGTGTGCCAAAATAAGAGAGAGGGGGTTTCTTATAAGACAGATCTTTATCTTTTTTTCCGAAATTATGTTTGTCCTCAATTCTTCTCTGCTCAGTTTTCTCTTTAATCTGCACCCCCTCATTTATTTTAAATCTTCCCTGCCAAGATCAGCCCCATCCAGATCCCCGTATTTTCTACTCGGTCCTTCTCCACTCCACCAATTCTTCCTCCACAAAACCGGGCACGAGGTTTGTAATCAGAAGCACATTGAGATCTCACGTTCCCGCTGCGGATGTGGGTCAGATAAATAAGGAGTATGGAGCAGCGATGGGAGATTGCAGCAGTCAGTAACCAGGAGATTATGGAGAATGAGATGACAGATCCTGTGATTCAACGTCAATCGCTGCAGGGTCATAATAACCTTAAGATTTCTATAAATGAAATCGTCAGATACCTACACCCCGAAAAGATTCCCTCAGGATTCCTACAAGTTACATCAGTGACTCCTCATGTGATAAGATAATAGGGTCACACAGGATTCCTATAAGTTATAGGGTCAGTGACTGCTCTGATGATGAGGAGATAATAGGGTCACACAGGATTCCTATAAGTTATAGGGTCAGTGACTGCTCTGATGAGGAGATAATAGGGTTACACAGGATTCCTATAAGTTATAGGGTCAGTGACTGCTCTGATGAGGAGATAATAGGGTCACACAGGATTCCTATAAGTTATAGGGTCAGTGACTGCTCTGATGATAAGGGGATAATAGGGTCACACAGGATTCCTATAAGTTATAGGGTCAGTGACTGCTCTGATGATGGGGAGATAATAGGGTCACACAGGATTCCTATAAGTTATAGGGTCAGTGACGGCTCTGATGAGGAGATAATGGGGTCACACAGGATCCCTATAAGTTATAGGGTCAGTGACTGCTCTGATGATGAGATAATAGGGTCACACAGGATTCCTATAAGTTATAGGGTCAGTGACTGCTCTGATGAGGAGATAATGGGGTCACACAGGATTCCTATAAGTTATAGGGTCAGTGACTGCTCTGATGAGGAGATAATAGGGTCACACAGGATTCCTATAAGTTATAGGGTCAGTGACGGCTCTGATGATGAGGAGATAATAGGGTCACACAGGATTCCTATAAGTTATAGGGTCAGTGACTGCTCTGATGATGAGATAATACGGTCACATACAGGGTCCCTATAAGTTATAGGGTCAGTGACTGCTCTGATGAGGAGATAATAGGTTCACACACAGGATTCCTATAAGTTACAGCGTCAGGAAAAAGGGACAATTGGCCAAAGGACTCCACCAGCTAGATACCTCCACTAACTGGGTACCTTCACCATCTAGAGACCTCTGCTGACTTGGTCCCTCCACTACCTAGAAACTTCCAGTGACTGGGTACCTCCAACACCTCGAGATGTCCTCTGACTGGGTACCTACACAACCTAGGAACCTTCAGTGATTGGTCACCTCCACCACCTAGAGACCTCCAGTGACTGGGTAACTCCACCACCTAGAGATGTCCTCTGACTGGGTACCTCCACCACCTAGAGACCTTTACTAACTGGGTACCTCCACCACCTAGCGACCTCCACTGACTTGGTAACTCTACCACTTAGAGACCTCCACTAAATTAGTACCTCCACCAACTAGAACCCTCCACTGACTGGGTACCTCCCACCACCTAGAGACCTCCACTGACTGGATATCTCCCCCAGCTAGGGACGTCCTCTGACTGGGTACCTCAACCACATAGGGACCTTGACTTATTGGTCACCTCCACTATCTAGAGACCTTCACTAACTTTTACCAACTAGAGATCTCTACTGACTGTATCCTTCTGCAACCTAGGGACCTCCACTGACTAGGTACCTCCATCATCTAGAGCCCTCCACTGACTGGGTACCTCCCACCACCTAGAGACCTCCACCGGCTGGATATCTCCCCCACCTAGGGACATCCTTTGACTGGGTACCTCCACCACCCTGAGACCTCTACTGACTGGATATTTCCACCACCTAGGGACATCCTCTTACTGGGTACCTACACAACCTAGGAACCTTCAGTGATTGGGTACCTCCCACCACCTAGATACCTCCACTGACTGGATATCTCCCCCAGCTAGGGACGTCCTCTGACTGGGTACCTCCACCACCTTGAGACCTCTACTAACTGGATATTTCCACCACCTAGGGACGTCCTCTCACTGGATACCTCCACCACATAAGGACCTAGACTTATTTGTCACCTCCACTAACTGGGTACCTTTACCAAGTAGAGATCCCTACTGACTGGGTCCTTCTGCAACCTAGGCACCTCCACTTACTAGGTACCTCCATCATCTAGATACCTTCACTGACTGGGTACCTCCACCACCTAAACACCTTCGCAGACTGGGTACCTCCACCACCTAGAGACCTCCACTGACTGAATATTTCCACCACCTAGGGACGTCCTCTCACTGGATACCTCCACCACATAGGGACCTTGACTTATTGGTCACCTCCACTATCTAGAGACCTTCACTAACTGGGTACCTTTACCAAGTAGAAATCCCTACTGACTGGGTCCTTCTGCTACCTAGGGACCTCCACTGACTAGGTACCTCCATCATCTAGAGACCTCCACTGACAGGGTACCTCCACCACCTAGAGACCTCCACTGACTGGGTAGCTCCACCACCTAGATACCTTCACTGACTCGGTACCTCCACCACCTAAATACCTTCACAGACTGGGTACCTCCACCACCTAGAGACCTCCACTGACTGAATATTTCCACCACCTAGGGACGTCCTCTCACTCGATACCTCCACCACATAGGGACCTTGACTTATTGGTCACCTCCACTATCTAGAGACCTTCACTAACTGGGTACCTTTACCAAGTAGAGATCCCTACTGACTGGGTCCTTCTGCAACCTAGGGACTACCACTGACTAGGTACCTCCACCACCTAAATACCTTCACAGACTGGGCACCTCCACCACCTAGAGACCTCCAGTTCCCTCAAGCACTTGCCAGATTCTTCCATCAGCAGGCCATTAAGTGAGGCAGAAGAGATTACAGAGCTTCTGCTAATATTTATTACTAAGGGTTGGAGCCCCGTTCTCTTCCTTCAGAGCTCCAATGCTCCATATGCCTCCATTGCTGACTAGAAGAAATCCAGTGACTGGGCATTCATGTTTATTGCCATAGGGAGAGGGTCATAAGCCACTGCCAGACTCCACCGGCTCATGTAAAAATACATGTCTTTGTTTTCCCCAGCAGCAGAAATTAAGGACCAGTCAAGCTGCCCCCATATCTATTAGATCGTTGGCGAACCTGACACTGGAGGGGCTTGCTGACAATTGTCGAATTTGTCTTTCTAGCTTAGTTATCCGTGCCATTGGAAACAAGCTCTGATCCCATGACATGAGCAGTAAATCCGCCCTTCTGTTCTGATAACCCCCCCCCCCCCCCGACTTGGCCATAGAATACAGTGGGTGAATCAATTCGCAAACGTGGCATAGGATGGTAGAAGGACCAACCGAATTATCAGCAGACATTTGCCATCTCAGAGCATCTTGTCCTCTGCGGTGACTGGTTCAGAGGAGAACTGATGAGAAGACAATGGTTTGTGACTGGCCCTGGTGCTGAAGCTCTGCTGTAACTTGTATGAATCCTGCGTTAGGTTCTACGCTCCAATCACAGACAACTAACGAGAATCCGATGTATGTGCTGTGGGCTGCTGTCCGGAACGGCGCACCAGAGAAGCCCCCTCCCCCTCACTGACCTTAAGATTTATATTATATAGATTGTTCTATAATTAAAGGGACATATGGAATATATAAATATATATAAAGTATATATGCACAGGATGGAGCACACAGATGTGTGTATATGGACACACGCTATACATATGTATGCACATACGTGTGTGTGTGTATATAGGTATAGTCGTCCGTGGCATTGTACTAGCCGTGGGCAGAGTACAATGGCGCAGACACCTACATATCAATATGTGTGTAAATATACATGACAAGAAGGCACAGGAGATGCCTTATTGCCTTTCTAGGTCCTGGCGCTGAATTGGTTAACTACTGGCACTTTTTTTTTCCATTTTCTTGTTTTTGGGATCTTGGACTGAAATAAAAAGACAAATTTTGGTGACGATGTGGTTGGTCTTTATTAAGCAGCGGAAGAAGGGAAACATCTCAGTGGAGACATTTTAATCCGTCGCAATCGCCACCCGCCGCACACGTGACGTGGATGGGACGTAAAGGGATACTTAGCGCTCCCCTCTTACACTTACCTATTCTACTAGGCTAAAAACGAGTGAAGCGCATCCGAAAACCGGTCCATACATCCATAAAAACCGCCACTTGTTGCATTTAGCCGACGATGCCTTTCGCTTGGGAACTCACAATTACAAACTGGGGCGGATTTCTTAATAATGGCATAAAGACAGAGGTGCTGGTCAGAAGAGGCGCCAAATTCTTCAATGAAGCTGACGCGGTTTGCCATTAGACTCCTTTCTCTCCTTTTCACCATTTGGGTGGGAGACTTTAGACCAGTATTCTGGGATTTAACATACAAGAGTACAGAAACGATATAATAAAAATCACCTGAACATAAAGGCAAAAGAGCCATAAAAATAAAAAGGAATAAAGTAAAGAATGCCGAATGTCCTACTAATCAGATCAGCGAGAGATCCCGATAAGGAGAACAGCTTGAATTTGGACATTACTGTGATCTCGGGTGCATCTCCTGTGTCCAGGGGCGGAGCTAAAGTTTTATGGGCCCCGGTGCAAGAATTCAGCTTGAGCCCCACTACTCCTCCCCAACACCACCAGACCCCTGATCATGTCTATGCCCAGCCGCCTTGCCCAACACCCCCCATGGATGCCCCCACAGTATAATGCCCCCACACAGTATAACGCTCCCCATAGCTGCCCCCAAAGTATAATGCCCTATAGCTGCCCCCACAGTATAATGCCCCTATAGCTGCCCCCACAGTATAATGCCCCTATAGCTGCCCCCACACAGTATAACGCTCCCCATAGCTGCCCCCAAAGTATAATGCCCTATAGCTGCCCCCACAGTATAATGCCCCTATAGCTGCCCCCAAAGTATAATGCCCCTATAGCTGCCCCCACTGTATAATGCCCCTATAGCTTCCCCCACAGTATAATGCCCCCACACAGCATAATGCCCCCAATAACTGCCCTCCACACAGCATATTTCCCCGATAACTGCCCTTCACACAGCATAATGCCCCCATAACTGCCCTCCACAGAGCATAATGCCCCCATAACTGCCCTCCACTCAGCATAATTCCACAACTGCCCTCCACACGGTATAATGCCCCCATAACTGCCGTCCACACAGCATAATGCCCCCATAACTGCCCTCCACGGAGCATAATGCCCCCCATAACTGCCCTCCACTCAGCATAATGCCCCCATAACTGCCCTCCACACAGCATAATGCCCCCATAACTGCCCTCCACGGAGCATAATGCCCCCCATAACTGCCCTCCACACAGCATAATGCCCCCATAACTGCCCTCCACACAGAATAATGCCCCCATAACTGCCCTACACACAGTATAATTCCCCCATAACTGCCCTCCACACAGCATAATGCCCCCATAACTGCCCTCCACACAGCATAATGCCCCTATAACTGCCCTCCACGGAGCATAATGCCCCCATAACTGCCCTTCACACAGCATAATGCCCCCATAACTGCCCTCCACAGAGCATAATGCCCCCCATAACTGCCCTCCACACAGCATAATTCCCCCATAACTGCCCTCCACACAGCATAATGCCCCCATAACTGCCCTCCACACAGCATAATGCCCCCATAACTGCCCTACACACAGTATAATGCCCCCCACAGTAATAATGCCCCCTGTAGCTGCCCCCACAGTAAAATGCCACCCATAGCTGCCCCATACAGTATAATGCCCCCCATACAGTATAATGCTCCTATAGCTGACACCATATTAGCCCCCCTCCCATACCCAGTATAATGCCCCCTATATGTGCTTAATAGAAAAATAATAAAATATCCTTCTCCTCCCTTAGCCGTCAGCTCCTTGACCCAGCATTGAATTCAACTGTATCTGCGTCCTGAGGACACAGATACAGTAGGAACCGGGACCAACCTGGTCAGCACTGTGTGGCAATGGAGGCCCTGTGGACCCCTCAGGCTTAGGGGCCTGGTCGCAACTGAGACCATAGCGACCCCTATAGCTATGCCACTGCCTGTGTCTGACCCAGTGTGTCTCTTGATATGAGATCTTAAAAAGTATTTTTACACCGGCCAAGTGTGGCCGGTGCAGCGAGCGCCGATCATTGAGGCAGTCCGTTGATCGCTGCTCATTTGCTCCTTTCACAAGGAGCTATGTATGGGGGACGATCGCTCATCACTCTGATCGCTCGTCCCCATACATTATCATCATGACGGCAGCGCGTCTCCCGGTTCACACCCCAAGACAATCCAGCGATTGCTCGTTCCTCTGCTGATGGTTCTGTGAACACTCGTTTGCCCGATAATTGGTCAGTATAAAAGGGTCTTGAGGGTCCTAGAAGGAATAAGGTGCAGGACATAAATCAGGCTAATGTCATATCCCCTCGTAGATAATATAACCTCCAAGTTCTAAAGCAGATCCTCAGCGTACCAAACATGAATACGAAATATCCAGAATCTCAGACGAAATTCGGTGGTTTTCTAAGGCCGAAAATTCCGGCGCTTGAGATAAAAGAAGCGACTGAGTCCCCTGATCATAAATACATAGGAGGGGGGGGGGATATTTCAATCATGGATTATGACAGCGATGGCTTTGAACTATGAATTTTGTACTTTCTAGACGACTGCCGCCATCTTCACACCCATCATATGGACTCTCTAGTCGGGCATGTCTTACTTTTAGCACTTTTTTGAGAACTGGAAATCATGTGGAAGTAACGTCCGGCCTCCCTGGGGACTCAGGTCTCCAGCCTTATGGAGTAGTCACTATATAAGAGGACTTACTGATGGTTATCCCATCACATCTACCCAGGAATTTTTAATGTGGATTTTGATTTACCCAATTTTTCGGACTATAAGACGCACCTAGGATTTAGACAACAAAAAATGTGAATTTTTTTTTATTTGTAATACTTTTGCAAAGCAAAAACTATTTGTTAAAAAATATAATTTGTTCTGTTTCACCGCATTCTGAGAGGCATTTTTTGGTACGTATGATTTTTTTTATCACTTTTTATTTCATACCTTTTTTTTTCTTTACATTGTGCTTGGGGAAAAATGGGAATAGGTTTATTTATTAACTTTGAATATTTTTTTACACTCCTGAAAATTTATCAAACTTTTATTATTTTTTTTTTACACATTTTATTACTTCCACTAGGGGACTTGAACCAGCGATCATTAGATCGCTGGTACAATACACTGCAATACATGGATGAGTGATGGAAACAGCATAACTCGCTGAGCTGCGCTGTTTCCGTACCTCCCGACCACCTGACCAGGAAGTGGCCGGGAGACAGCGGAGCCGGGTAAGATAGAACGCGGTTTAGGGGTCCCCGTACTAGGGATAGATGCAGGTCCCAGAGTTGGGACCCGCATCTATCTGACATTTATGACATATCCTGTGGATATGTCATAAATGTCCTTCATGGGAAAACCCTATAATGGCAAGAGACCAAAAAACAGCAAATTGGGCGTTTTAAATTTTTTTTTTTACAGCGTTCACCGAGCGAGTTAGATAATACTGTAATATTGTAATAGTTCAGACTTTTACGGATGCGCGATACCAGTTATGTTAACTTTTATTTTTTCTAACACAATTTTAGGGGAAAAAATAGGAAAAAGGGGGGGGGGGGTGTCTTGAACTTTTAATATTTTTTTTCACTACTGAAAACTTAAACTTGTTTTTTTGCACTTTTTATTAGTCCCCGTAGGGGACTTGAACCAGCGATCGTCAATACACTAATGTATTGCAGTATATTGTTAGTTATATGGACTTTTCTGAAGCCCTTGCCCCAGAGGCAGGCAGAAGGCAGTCCTGGGGGCCTTCATTAGGCCCCGGGATGACATGACGACCATCGTCACCCCGCGATCACGTCACAGGGGGGCCAATGGGCTGTCGGAGGGGGCTAATGGGCTGTCGGAGGGGCCAATGGGCTGTCAGAGGGGGCGGCCCCCACCTTCTAGCGGCTTAAATGCCGCGGTCGCAATTATAATACAGGGTAGATAGAAACATGGGTTTAAGTAATGAAACTAGAATTGAATGAAGGGGTTATAGGAATAAGAGGAAAATAGATACAGATAAAGTGCATGTAGATTAGTACCAGAAGCCTCACTAAAGAATTAGAATTGATAATGATACTATAGACGTAGCTGGATGATGACTGTAGACGTGGCTGGGAGATAATTATAGACATGGCTCTATGATGACTAGAGACGTGGCTCCATGATGACTAGAGACGTGGCTGGTTTATAGCTATATACGTGGCTGGACGATGACTGTAGACGTGGCTTGGAGATAATTATAGACTTGGCTCTATGATGACTAGAGACGTGGCTGGATTACGGCTATAGACGTGGCTGGATGATGGCTACAGAGTAAATAAATATCAGCAGCACAACCAGCAACCAGACCATATGGACCACATAGAAATCCCAACTTCAGGGGGGGTACTAGCAGAAGATAGTCCCAGTGCAGGGGAAATAGCAGATCCAAATAAAGAGAAGGAAACTGCAGCATTCAGTGGAAAAATGTGTCTTTAATTCACCAACACATCACCTGCCATACGGTATGTTTTTCAGCCTGATAAAGTGGTCGGTCCGATCTCTTAATTTCCATTAAACATATGGCATTTACCTCCTACCTGTAAAGGATCTGCCAGGCACAGCTTCGGGGTTAACTCCCAGAACTAATCAGTCAGCACCTGAGGCTACATCCCTGAGACTGACTCCTGCTTCCACCATTCAGGCTGGCAGGCTTAGGAGTGGGAGAACCTATCGTAACCTGGCCAGACTCAGCTAGCTCCCGCCCTCGGTCTATTTAAGCCTGCACTTCCTGTCCCTCGGTGCTTGTGATTCTGTCCTTGTGGTTTCCTGGCCCAGCTACAGCTCCTGCTATTTTTGATCCTGCTCCATACAGACCCTGGCTTACCGACTACTCTTCTGCTTTTCGTTTTGTACCTCGCACACTCCTGGCTTGACTCGGCTCGTTCACCACTCTGGTTGCTCACGGTGTTGCCGTGGGCAACGGCCCCTTTTTCTTGCTTGTGTTCCTTTGTATGTTTGTCGTGTTTGTCGTGCACTTACTGAGCGCAGGGACCGCCGCCCAGTTGTACCCCGTCGCCTAGGGCGGGTCGTTGCAAGTAGGCAGGGACAGAGTGGCGGGTAGATTAGGGCTCACTTGTCCGTCTCCCTACCCCCTGCCATTACATAATCACAAGCCTAATCACAAGCCCATACCTAGTCTACCCCTGGTCCCTGACACCACTATGGATCCCCGTGAGACCCTGGCTCAGCAAATGCAGGGTCTCTCCCTACAGGTCCAGGCCCTGGCTCAGAGGGTCAACCAGCCTGATGCTACCCTGGTAGTTCCCCTCACCCCACCTCTTGAACCCCACCTCAAGTTGCCCGACCGGTTCTCAGGGGACCGGAGGGCTTTTCTCTCCTTTCGGGAGAGTTGTAGGCTTTACTTTCGTTTAAAGCCTCATTCCTCAGGTTCTGAGAGCCAGCGGGTGGGTATAATTATGTCCCGGCTCCAGGAAGGGCCCCAAGAGTGGGCCTTCTCCTTGGCTCCTGACGCCCCTGAAAATTTCCTCCGTTGATTGTTTCTTTTCTGCTCTCGGACTTATTTATGACGAGACTGACAGGACTGCCTTTGCCGAGAGTCAGCTGGTGACCTTACGTCAGGGTAAGAGACCTGTTGAGGAGTATTGCTCTGACTTTCGGAAGTGGTGCGTAGCTTCTCGGTGGAATGACCCTGCTTTAAGGTGCCAGTTTAGGTTGGGTCTGTCGAATGCCCTGAAAGACCTGCTAGTTAGCTATCCCTCTTCAGACTCCCTAGACCAGGTTATGGCTTTAGCGGTACGACTTGACCAACGTCTCAGGGAACGACAACGTGAACGTTTATGTGTTTTCTCCTCCGACACCCCCATGATGCCTCCCGAAGCTCCGTTGCTTCGTTCCTCCCCGTAAGATTCAGAGATACCTATGCAACTCGGGGCCTCCGTGTCCCCCCAACAACGTAGAGAATTCCGCAGGAAGAATGGTCTCTGCTTCTACTGTGGGGACGACAAGCATCAAGTGAACAACTGTCCTAAGCGTAAGATTGCAGCCAGAGAACTTCCGCGTCTAAGTGATCATCGGGGAGGTCACTTGGGCGCACAGGTATTTTCCGTAAATATGAAACGTACTAAGATCTTGCTTCCCTTTCAGGTCTCTTTTGGTGGTAGGTCTGCTACCGGCAGTGCCTTCGTGGATTCAGGGTCCTCTACTAATATCATGTCTGTGGAATTTGCTATGTCCCTTGCTATGCCTCTGATTGATTTGCCTAAACCTGTCCCGGTAGTGGGTATCGACTCCACTTCTCTTGCTAATGGTTATTTTACACAGCATACCCCTGTTTTTGAACTCCTTGTTGGCTCCATGCATTTGGAGCAATGCTCTGTACTGTTGATGCAGGGATTATCGTACGATTTGGTTCTAGGTCTTCCCTGGTTGCAGTTGCATAATCCCACGTTTGACTGGAATACTGGGGAGCTAACCAAATGGGGTAATGAATGTTGTACGTCATGTTTTTCTGTTAATTCTATTTCTCCCCCTAAGGAGGCGAATACGCTACCCGAGTTTGTTCAGGACTTCGCTGATGTTTTCTCTAGGGAGGCCTCCGAAGTGTTACCTCCTCATAGAGAATACGATTGCGCTATCGAATTGGTACCAGGAGCTAAGCTTCCTAAGGGTAGGATATTTAATCTTTCTTGTCCCGAACGTGAAGCTATGAGAGTGTATATCCAGGAATCCCTGGCCAAGGGTTACATTCGTCCCTCTTCTTCTCCGGTAGGTGCTGGCTTCTTCTTCGTGGGGAAGAAGGATGGTGGTCTTAGGTCATGCATTGACTACCGTAGCCTGAATAAGTATAAAAGAGTATCCGGCACACCAATATAGAAAAAAAGGTATTTTTTATTTTGTTTTTGTTTCTAATGCCAGTGGCAGAGTGCGACGTTTCGGTCTAGGTGACCTTCATCAGGCACTGAGCCGTGCTGGGCAACTGAATTGACGAGCGCTAGTGGTGCTGATAGCGGCTGGCCGCTGTATCATGAGCGCCATGATACAGCGGCCAGCCGCTATCAGCACCACTAGCGCTCGTCAATTCAGTTGCCCAGCACGGCTCAGTGCCTGATGAAGGTCACCTAGACCGAAACGTTGCACTCTGCCACTGGCATTAGAAACAAAAACAAAATAAAAAATACCTTTTTTTCTATATTGGTGTGCCGGATACTCTTTTATATTTATGTTTGGGTTGGGCCCCTATCCGTGCAAAACCTCACCCTTCCACGTATCTGGTGCTATCTGAACCTTTACACAAGTAGCCTGAATAAGGTCACGGTAAGGAACCAGTATCCCCTTCCTTTGATTCCTGATCTCTTTAATCAGGTTCAGGGGGCCCAATGGTTTTCTAAATTGGATCTACGGGGGGCGTATAACCTTATTCGCATCAAAGAGGGGGATGAGTGGAAGACTGCGTTTAACACGCCCGAAGGCCATTTCGAATACCTCGTCATGCCCTTTGGGTTGTGTAATGCCCCTGCGGTCTTCCAGAATTTCATAAATGAGATTTTGAGAAATTACCTGGGGGTTTTTCTCGTAGTGTACCTTGATGACATACTGGTGTTTTCCAAGGACTGGTCCTCCCACATTAAGCATGTCAGGAAGGTGCTCCAGGTCCTTCGGGAAAACAAACTGTTTGCCAAAACCGAAAAATGTGTGTTTGGGGTACAGGAGATTCCATTTTTGGGTCAAATCCTCACTCCTCATGAATTCCGCATGGACCCCGCCAAGGTTCAGGCTGTGGCGGAATGGGTCCAACCTGCCTCCCTGAAGGCGTTACAGTGTTTTTTGGGGTTCACTAATTATTACAGGAGATTTATTGCTAACTTCTCGGTCATCGCTAAGCCCCTTATGGACCTCACTCGCAAAGGTGCTGATCTCCTCCACTGGCCTCCTGAGGCTGTCCAGGCTTTTGAGGTCCTTAAGAAGTGCTTTGTCTCGGCCCCGGTGCTGGTTCAGCCCAACCAAATGGAGCCATTTATCGTGGAAGTTGACGCATCTGAGGTGGGAGTGGGGGCTGTCTTGTCCCAGGGTACCAGGTCCCTCACCCATCTCCGCCCCTGTGCCTACTTCTCCAGGAAGTTTTCGCCAACTGAAAGTAACTATGATATTGGCAACCGCGAACTCTTAGCCATTAAATGGGCATTTGAAGAGTGGCGCCACTTCCTGGAGGGGGCTAGGCACCAGGTAACGGTCCTTACCGACCACAAGAATCTGGTTTTCCTAGAATCTGCCCGGAGGCTAAACCCGAGACAAGCTCGATGGGCGTTATTTTTTACCAGATTACATTTTTTGGTTACCTATAGGGCTGGGTCTAAAAATATTAAGGCTGATGCACTGTAGCGTAGCTTCATGGCCAGCCCTCCTTCGGAGGAAGATCCTGCTTGTATTTTGCCTCCAGGTATAATCATTTCCTCGATCGATTCTGATTTAGTCTCTGATATTGCTGCTGATCAAGGTGCAGCTCCCGGGAACCTTCCTGAGAACAAGCTGTTTGTTCCCCTGCAATTCCGGCTAAGGGTACTTAGGGAAAATCATGACTCCGCACTATCTGGCCATCCAGGCATCCTGGGTACCAAACACCTCATTACCAGAAATTATTGGTGGCCTGGGTTGCCTAAAGACGTTAAGGCCTACGTCGCCGCTTGTGAGGTTTGTGCTAGGTCCAAGACTCCCAGGTCCCGACCAGCGGGCTTACTGCGTTCGTTGCCCATTCCCCAGAGACCTTGGACACATATCTCCATGGATTTTATCACCGATTTGTCTCCATCCCAAGGCAAGTCGGTGGTGTGGGTGGTGGTGGACCGCTTCAGTAAGATGTGCCACTTTGTGCCCCTCAAGAAACTACCCAACGCCAAAACGTTGGCTACCTTGTTTGTCAAACACATCCTGTGTCTCCATGGGGTCCCTGTCAATATTGTTTCGGACAGAGGGGTACAATTTGTTTCATTGTTTTGGAGAGCCTTCTGTATGAAGTTGGGGATTGATCTGTCCTTCTCCTCTGCCTTCCATCCTGAAACCAATGGCCAAACGGAGAGGACTAATCAATCTCTAGAACAATACTTAAGGTGTTTTGTCTCTGACTGTCAATTTGATTGGGTCTCTTTCATTCCCCTCGCCGAATTTTCCCTTAATAACCGGGTCAGTAACTCGTCAGGGGTCTCTCCTTTTTTTTGTAATTTTGGGTTTAATCCACGGTTCTCCTCCGTTTCACCTGGTAGTTCCAACAATCCCGAGGTAGAGGTCTTTCATCGGGAACTGTGCACAGTCTGGGCCCAGGTTCAGAAGAACCTAGAGGCGTCCCAGAGCATACAAAAAACTCAGGCTGATAAAAAACGTTCTGCTAACCCCCTGTTTATGGTCGGGGATCTGGTGTGGTTGTCGTCTAGGAACTTGCGTCTCAAGGTTCCGTCCAAGAAGTTTGCTCCCCGGTTTATTGGGCCGTATAAGGTCATTGAGGTCCTCAATCCTGTCTCCTTCCGGCTGGAGTTACCCCTGTCTTTTCGGATACACGACGTGTTTCATGCCTCCCTCCTCAAACGCTGCTCCCCGTCCTTGGCTCCCTCGAGGAGACCTCATGTTCCTATCCTCACCCCTGAGGGGGTGGAATTCGAGGTGGCCAGGATTGTCGACAGCAAGATGGTCCAAGGCTCCCTCCAGTACCTGGTCCATTGGAGAGGATACGGGCCCGAGGAGAGGACTTGGGTACCCGCCCGGGATGTTCACGCTGGGGTATTGGTCAGGAGGTTCCACCTGCGTTTCCCCAGTAAGCCAGGTCCACTTAGAAAGGGTCCGGTGGCCCCTCATAAAAGGGGGGGTACTGTAAAGGATCTGCCAGGCACAGCTTCGGGGTTAACTCCCAGAACTAATCAGTCAGCACCTGAGAATACATCCCTGAGACTGACTCCTGCTTCCACCATTCAGGCTGGCAGGCTTAGGAGTGGGAGAACCTATCGTAACCTGGCCAGACTCAGCTAGCTCCCGCCCTCGGTCTATTTAAGCCTGCACTTCCTGTCCCTCGGTGCTTGTGATTCTTTCCTTGTGGTTTCCTGGCCCAGCTACAGCTCCTGCTATTTTTGATCCTGCTCCATACAGACCCTGGCTTACCGACTACTCTTCTGCTTTTCGTTTTGTACCTCGCACACTCCTGGCTTGACTCGGCTCGTTCACCACTCTGGTTGCTCACGGTGTTGCCGTGGGCAACGGCCCCTTTTTCTTGCTTGTGTTCCTTTGTATGTTTGTCGTGCACTTACTGAGCGCAGGGACCGCCGCCCAGTTGTACCCCGTCGCCTAGGGCGGGTCGTTGCAAGTAGGCAGGGACAGAGTGGCGGGTAGATTAGGGCTCACTTGTCCGTCTCCCTACCCCCTGCCATTACACTACCTCACATGGACTGATTGCTACAAACATTTACAAATCTCTTCTTTGCAAACAGACAGCGCTGGGGAAGTATTCCAAAAAATATATATATATATTTTATTCTACCTCCTCTCACACCCAATTTAATATGGTGCCCGTGTGGCCCCCGGATGGAATCCTAGCTGCAGTCTCCTACTCTGACAAGCGCAACGCCTTGTGGTAAGCATATTTTTTACACCCAAGACCCTATTTGCTTTTCTTTTGTGATGATGCACTATGTTCCCTCCTACTCTAGATAAATAACAGATATAGACGTGCCTGGGTGATGATTAAAGATGTGGCTGAATGATGGCTATAAACTTGGCTGGATGATGACTAAAGACGTGGCTGAATGATGGCTATAAACTTGGCTGGATGATGACTAAAGATGGGGCTGAATGATGGCTATTAACTTGGCTGGATGATGACTAAAGACGTGGATGAATGATGGCTATAGACGTGCCTGGATGATGGCTATAGACGTGCCTGGATGATGACTATATTTATGGCTGGATGATAGTTATAGACATGGCTGGATGAAGGCTATAGACATGGCTGGGTGATGATTATAGGCGTGGCTGAATGGTAGCTATAGACATAGCTTAATGACGGGCAGAGGTGTGGCTGGGTGATTATAGGCGTGGCTGAATGGTAGCTATAGACATGGCTTAATGACGGGCAGAGGTGTGGCTGGGTGATTATAGGCGTGGCTGGATAATGTCTATAGATGTGGCTGGATGATGACTAAAGACGTGGATGGATGATGGCTAGAGATGTGGCTGAATGATGGCTATAGACGTGCCTGGATGATGACTATATTTATGGCTGGATGATAGCTGTAGACATGGCTGGAGGAAGGCTATAGACATGGCTGGGTGATGATTATAGGCGTGGCTGAATGGTAGCTATAGACATGGCTTAATGACGGGCAGAGGTGTGGCTGGGTGATTATAGGCGTGGCTGGATAATGTCTATAGATGTGGCTGGATGATGACTAAAGACGTGGATGGATGATGGCTAGAGATGTGGCTGGATGATAACTAGAGATGTGGCTGGATGATGGCTATAGACATGGCTGGATGATGACTATATTTATGGCTGGATGATGGCTATAGACATGGCTGAATAATAGCTATATGATGGCTAGAGACGTGACTGGGTGATCATTATAGTCGTTGCTGGATAATGGCTATAGATGTTGTTGGATGAGGACTATAGATGTGGCTAGATAATCTCTATAGATGTGGCTGGTTGATGACTATTGACGTGCCTGGATGATGGCTATAGATGTGTTAGGATGATGGCTATAGATGTGGCTGGATAATGGCTATAGACACGGCTGAATAATATGTATAGACATGGCTTACTGATGGCTGGAGATGTGGCTGGGTGATGATTATAGGGGTGGCTGGATAATGGCTATAGATGTGACTGGATGATGACTATAAATGTGGCTAGATAATCTCTATAGACGTGGCTGGATGATAACTATAGAAGTAGCTGGATGATGACTATAGACGTGGAAGGATGATGGCTATAGATGTGGAAAGATGATGACTAGACGTGGCTGGATGATGAATATATTGATGTTGCTGGATAATGGCTATAGACATGGCTGGATGATGATTATAGACATGGCTGGATGATGGCTATAGCTGTGGCTGGATGATGACTATATACGTGGCTGGATGATGGCTATAAAATAGCTATATGACGGCTAGAGACGTGATGGGTGATGATTATAGGCATGGCTGGATAATGGCTATAGATGTTGCTGGATGAGGAGTATAGATGTGGCTAGATTATCTCTATAGATGTGGCTGGTTGATGACTATAGATGTGGAAGGATGATGGCTATAGACGTGGTTGGATGATGGCTATAGATGTGGCTGGATGATGAATATAGACGTGCCTGGATGATGAATATAGACGTTCCTGGATGATGACTATAGGTGGAACTGGGTCAGTATATATGTGGCTAGATGATGACTATAGACGGAACTTGGTCATTATATATGGCTGGATGATGGCTATAGACGCGGCTGTATGAGGACTATAGACGTGGATGGATGATGGCGGTAGACGTGGCTGAATGATAGCTATACACATGGCTGGATGATCATAGATGCGGCTGGATGACTATAGACGTGGCTAAATAATCTCTATAGACATGGCTGAATGATAACTATAGACATGGTTGGTGTAATGACAGGGTAGGGAGACAGACAGGTGAGCCCTAATCTACCCGCCACTCAGTCCCTGCTTACTTGCAACGACCCGTCCTAAGCGACGGGGTACAACTGGGCGACGGTCCCTACGCTCAGTAAGTGCAAGACAGGCAAACAGACAAGGGTACACAGAAGCGAGGGAAACGGGGCAGCTGCCCACGGAGACACCGTGAGCAACAAGAGTAGTGAACGAGCCGAGTCAAACCAGGAGAGAACGAGGTACAAAACGCTGAGCAGGAGAGTGGTCAGAAAGCCAAGGTCAATAACAAGCAGATGATGAGTAGTACAAGCAGCAACAGCAGAGCCAGGAAACAAGCATAGAAGAATCACAGGCAAAGGAGGAGCAGGAAAGGCAGGTATAAATAGACAGTGGGCGGGAGCTAGCTCTGTTTGGCCAGGCTGTGATAGGCTCTCCCACTCCTAAGCCTGCCATCCTGAGTGGTGGAAGATGGAGTCAGTCTCACAGACATAGGAGCAGGTGCAGACTGATTGCCCACAGGCGTCGACACAGAAGCTGTGTCTGGCAAATCCTTTACAGCCTTTTATGAGGGGTCATCGGACCCTTTCTAGGTGGACCTGGTTTATTGGGGAAACGAAGGTGGAACCTCCTGAGCAATACCCCAGCGTGAACATCCCGGGCGGGTACCCAAGTTCTCTCCTCAGGCCCGTATCCCCTCCAATGGACCAGGTACTGGAGGGAGCCTTGGACCATCCTGCTGTCCACAATCTTGGCCACCTCGAATTCTACCCCCTCAGGGGTGAGAACAGGGACTGGAGGTTTCCTCAAGGGAGCCAAGGACGGGGAGCAGCGTTTAAGGAGGGAGGCATGAAAGACGTTGTGCACTCGAAAAGACGGGGGCAACTCCAGTCGGAAGGAGACAGGGTTAAGGACTTCAATGACCTTGTACGGCCCTATAAATCGGGGAGCAAACTTCTTGGACGGGAGACTTTAAGGCGCAAATTTTTAGAAGATAGCCACACCAGATCCCCGACCACAAACAAGGGGTTAGCAGAACGTCTTCTATATGCCTGAGTCTTTTGTATGCTCTGGGACGCCTCTAGGTTCTTCTGAACCTGGGCCCAGACTGTGCACAGTTCCTGATGAACGACATCTACCTCGGGATTGTTGGAACTACCAGGTGAAACAGAGGAGAACCGTGGATTAAACCCAAAATTACAGAAAAAGGGGGAGACCCCTGACGAGTTACTGACCCGGTTATTAAGGGAAAATTCGGCGAGGGGAATGAATGAGACCCAATCATATTGACAGTTAGAGATAAAACACCTTAAATATTGTTCTAGAGACTGATTAGTCCTCTCCGTTTGGCCATTAGTTTCAGGATGGAAAGCCGAGGAGAAGGACAGATCAATCTCCAACTTTTTACAGAAGGCTCTCCAAAACAATGAAACAAATTGTACCCCTCTGTCAGAAACAATATTGACAGGAACCCCATGGAGACGCAGGATGTGTTTGACAAACAAGGTAGCTAACGTCTTAGCATTGGGTAGTTTCTTGAGGGGCACAAAGTGGCACATCTTACTGAAGCGGTCTACCACAACCCACACCACCGACTTGCCTTGAGATGGAGGCAAATCGGTGATAAAATCCATGGAGATATGGGTCCAAGGTCTCTGGGAATGGGCAAAAAACATAGTAAGCCCGCTGGTCGGGACCTGGGAGTCTTGGACCTAGCACAAACCTCACAAGCGGCGACGTAGGCCTTAACGTCTTTAAGCAACCCAGGCCACCAGTAGTTTCTGGCAATGAGGTGCTTGGTACCCAGGATGCCTGGATGGCCAGATAGTGCAGAGTCATGATTTTCCCTGAGTACCCTTAGCCGAAGTTGCAGGGGAACAAACAGCTTGTTCTCAGGAAGGTTCCCGGGAGCTGAACCTTGATCAGCCGCAATTTTGGAGACTAAATCAGAATCAATAGAGGAAATGATTATACCTGGAGGCAAAATACAAGCAGGATCTTCCTCCGAAGGAGGGCTGGCCATGAAGCTACGCGACAGTGCGTCAGCCTTAATATTTTTAGACCCAGCCCTATAGGTGACCAAAAAAATTGAATCTGGTAAAAAATAACGCCCATCGAGCTTGTCTCGGGTTTAGCCTCTGGGCAGACTCTAAGAAAACCAGATTCTTGTGGTCGGTAAGGACCATTACCTGGTGCCTAGCCCCCTCCAGGAAGTGGCGCCACTCTTCAAATGCCCATTGAATGGCTAAGAGTTCGCGGTTGCCAATATCATAGTTACTCTCAGTTGGCGAAAACTTCCTGGAGAAGTAGGCACAGGGACGGAGATGGGTGAGGGACCTGGTACCCTGGGACAAGACAGCACCCACTCCCACCTCGGAGGCGTCAACCTCCACGAAGAATGGCTCCATTTGGTTGGGCTGAACCAGCACTGGGGCCGAGATAAAGCACTTCTTAAGGACCTCAAAAGCTTGGACAGCCTCCGGAGGCCAGTGGAGGAGATCAGCACCTTTGCGAGTGAGATCCGTAAGATGCTTAGCGATGACCGAGAAGTTAGCAATAAATCTCCTGTAATAATTAGCGAATCCCAGGAAGCACTGTAACGCCTTCAGGGAGGCAGGTTGGACCCATTCCGCCACAGCCTGGACCTTGGCGGGGTCCATGCGGAATTCATGAGGAGTGAGGATTTGACCCAAAAATTGTATCTCTTGCACCCCAAACACACATTTTTCGAGCTTAGCAAACAGTTTGTTTTCCCGAAGGACCTGGAGCACAATCCTGACATGCTCAATGTGGGAGGACCAGTCCTTGGAAAACGCAAGTATGTCATCAAGGTACACTACAAGAAATACCCTCAGGTAGTCTCTTAAAATCTCATTTATGAAATTCTGGAAGACCGCGGGAGCATTACACAACCCAAAGGGCATGACGAGGTATTCGAAATTACCTTCGGGCGCGTTAAACGCAGTCTTTCACTCATCCCCCTCTTTGATGCGGATAAGGTTATAAGCCCCCCGTAGATCAAACTTAGAGAACCATTGGGCCCCCTGAACCTGATTGAAGAGATCAGGAATCAAAGGAAGGGGGTACTGGTTCCTTACAGTGACCTTATTCAAGTTCCGGTAGTCGATGCACGGCCTAAGACCACCATCCTTCTTCCCTACGAAGAAGAAGCCAGCACCTACTGGAGAAGTAGAGGGGCGAATGTAACCCTTGGCCAGGCATTCCTGGATATACTCTCACATGGCTTCACGTTCGGGACAAGAGAGATTAAATATCCTACCCTTAGGGAGCTTAGCTCCTGGTACCAAATCGATTGCGCAATCGTATTCTCTATGAGGAGGTAACACTTCGGAGGCCTCTTTAGAGAAAACATCAGCGAAGTCCTGAACAAACTCAGGTAGAGTGTTCACCTCCTCAGGGAGAGAAATAGAATTAACAGAAATACATGATGTCATGCATTCATTACCCCATTTGGTAAGATCCCCAGTATTCCAGTTAAACATGGGATTATGCATCTGCAACCAGGGAAGGCCTAAAACCAAATCGGACGATAATCCCTGCATCACCAGTACAGAGCACTGCTCCAAATGCATGGAGCCAACAAGGAGTTCAAAAACAGGGGTATGCTGTGTAAAGTAACCATTAGCAAGAGGAGTGGAGTCGATACCCACTATCGGGACAGGTTTAGGCAAATCAATCAATGGCATAGCTAGAGACATAGCAAATTCCACGGACATAATATTAGCAGAAGACCCTGAATCCACGAAGGCACTGCCGGTAGCAGACCTACCACCAAAAGAGACCTGAAAGGGAAGCAAGATTTTATTACGTTTCATCTTTACGGGAAATACCTGTGCGCCCAGGTGACCTCCCCGATGATCACTTAGGCGCGGAAGTTCTTCCGGCTGATTATTCTTACGCCTAGGACAGTTGTTCACTTGATGCTTGTCATCCCCACAGTAGAAGCAGAGACCATTCTTCCTGCGGAACTCACTACGTTGTTGGGGGGACACGGAGGCCCCGAGTTGCATCGGTACATCCGAGTCTTCCGTGGAAGAACGAAGCAACGGAACCTCGGGAGGCATCATGGGGGAGTCAGAGAAGGCACAAAAACATTCAAGTCGTCGTTCCCTGAGACGTCGGTCAAGTCGTACCGCTAAAGCCATAACCTGATCTAGGGAGTCAGCAGAGGGATAGCTAACTAGCAGGTCTTTCAGGGCGTTCGACAGACCCAATCTAAACTGGCACCTCAAGGCAGGGTCATTCCACCGAGAAGCTACACACCACTTCCCAAAGTCAGAACAATACTCCTCTACAGGTCTCTTACCCTGACGTAAGGTCATCAGCTGACTCTCGGCAAAGGCAGTCTTGTCAGTCTCGTCATAAATGAGCCCGAGAGCAGAAAAGAAAAGATCAACGGAGGAAAGTTCAGGGGCATCAGGAGCCAAGGAGAAGGCCCATTCTTGGGGCCTGTCCTGGAGCCGGGACATAATGATACCCACCCGCTGGCTCTCAGAACCTGAGGAGTGGGGCTTTAAGCGAAAATAGAGCCTACAACTCTCCCGAAAGGAGAAAAAAGTCTTCCGGTCCCCTGAGAACCGGTAAGGCAACTTGAGGTGGGGTTCGAGAGGTGAGGTGGGGGGCACTACCAGAGAAGCATCATGCAGGTTGTCCCTCTGAG
The DNA here is from genome assembly GCF_050947455.1 of Rhinoderma darwinii. Lineage (NCBI taxonomy): Eukaryota > Metazoa > Chordata > Amphibia > Anura > Rhinodermatidae > Rhinoderma > Rhinoderma darwinii. The sequence goes on from NW_027461749.1 coordinate 326,136, forward strand.
CCAGGGCCTGGACCTGTAGGGAGAGGCCCTGCATCTGCTGAGCCAGGGTCTCAAGGGGGTCCATAGATGTGTCAGGGACCAGGGTACTAAAATAAAAAGAGACACGGCGCCACATAGTGCAATAAAAGTGATGGAGCCAATGGGAGCAGAATAAGAAATTCGCTCACCTTAGATAATGGACACCGTATAGATGTCACAAAAACGAGAAGCTGCTGCCAGGTCCATACACACACAAACCAAGTTTGCTGTCAAAGGTAAAGCTGATTGCAGTAGGACAAAAAGGACCAACGGCGCTACTAGTGAAGATGTCGATGCAGAACGGACTTGAATTAAGGTATTTATTGCAAGAGACAGGGCTACGCATTTCAACGCCGAACTGGCGTCTTCATCAGGCCAATCTGATTGGCCTGATGAAGACGCCAGTTCGGCGTTGAAACGCGTAGCCCTGTCTCTTGCAATAAATACCTTAATTCAAGTCCGTTCTGCATCGACATCATCACTAGCAGCGCCGTTGGTCCTTTTTGTCCTACTGCAATCAGGGACCAGGGTAGACTAGGTATATGGGCCTGTGATTATGTAATGACAGGGTAGGGAGACAGACAGGTGAGCCCTAATCTACCCGCCACTCAGTCCCTGCCTACTTGCAACGACCCGTCCTGAGCGACGGGGTACAACTGGGCGACGGTCCCTACGCTCAGTAAGTGCAAGACAGACAAACAGACAGGGGTACACAGAAGCTAGGGAAACGGGGCAGCTGCCCACGGAGACACCGTGAGCAACAAGAGTAGTGAACGAGCCGAGTCAAACCAGGAGAGAACGAGGTACAAAACGCTGAGCAGGAGAGTGGTCAGAAAGCCAAGGTCAATAACAAGCAGATGATGAGTAGTACACGCAGCAGCAGCAAGCCAGGTAACAAGCATAGAAGAATCACAGGCAAAGGAGGAGCAGAAAAGGCAGGTATAAATAGACAGTGGGCGGGAGCTAGCTCTCCCACTCCTAAGCCTGCCATCCTGAGTGGTGGAAGATGGAGTCAGTCTCACAGACATAGGAGAAGGTGCAGACTGATTGCCCACGGGCGTCGACACAGAAGCTGTGTCTGGCAGATCCTTTACAGTACCCCCCCCCCCCTTTTATGAGGCTGTGGCTGGATAATGGCTAAATACATGGCTGAATGACTGCTATAGACCTGGCTGGATGATGATTATAGAATTGGCTAGATAATCTTCATAGACATGGCTGATGGTTATGGACATAGCTGGATGATGGCTATAGATGTGACTGGATGTTGACTATAGACATGTCTGAATGATAGCTATAGATGTGGCTAAAAGTGATGATTATAGACATGGCTGGATGATGGCTATAAATGTGGCTAGATGATGGCTATAGCTGCGGCTGGATGATGACTATGTGGCTGGATGAAGGCTATAGACATGGTTGAATGATAGCTATAGCCATATGACGGCTGGAGACATGACTGGGTGAGGATTATAGGCGTGGCTAGATAATGGCTATAGATGTTGAAGGATGAGGAGTATAGATGTGGCTAGATAATCTCTTTAGATGTGGAAGGATGATGGCTATAGATGTGGCTGGATAGTGACTATAGACGTGGCTGGATGATGACTATAGACATGGCTGAATGATAGCTATAGACATGGCTTAATGATGGCTAGAGACATGGCTAGGTGATGATTATAGGCGTGGCTGGATGATGACTATAGATGTGGCTAGATAATCTCTATAGACATGGCTGTTTGATGACTATAGACGTGAAAGGATGATGGCTATCGATGTGGCTGGATGATGAATATATAGACGTGGCTGGATTAGGACTATATACATGGCTGAATGATACCTCCTATAGACGTGACTAGGTGATGATAATAGGCATGGCTGGATAATGGCTATAGACGTGGCTGGACGATGATTATAGATATGGTTGGTATGATGAATATATAGACATGGCTGGATGATGGCTATAAACATGGCTGAATGATGGCTATAGACATGGCTGAATGATAGCTATAAACATGGCTGGATGACGGCTATAAACATGGCTGGATGACGGCTATAAACATGGCTGGATGACGGCTATAAACATGGCTGGATGACCGCTATAAACATGGCTGGATGACATCTATAAACATGGCTAAATGATAGCTATAGACATGGCTGGATGTCGGCTAGAGACGTGGCTGGATGATTATTATAGGCATGGCTGGATAATGGCTATAGATATGGCTGGATGATGACTATATGTGGCTAGATAACCTCTATAGACGTGGCTGTATTAGGACTATAGACATGGCTTTATGAGAGCTATAGATGTGGTTGGGTGAAGATTATAGGCGTGCCTGGATAATTGCTATAGATGTGGCTAGATAATCTCTAAAGACATGGCTGGTTGATGACTATAGACGTGGATGGATGATAATTATAGACATGGCTGGATGTTGACTATATAGACGTGGCTGAATGATTACTATAGACATGGCTGAATGATAGCTATAGATGTGGCTGGGTGATAATAGGCATGGCTGGATAATGGCTATAGACGTGGCTGTTAATGACTAGACTAGGCTGGGTGATGAATATACAGACGTGGCTGGATGACTATAGACACAGCTGAATGATAGCTATAGACATGGCTGGATGATGGCTAGAGACGTGGCTTGACAAAGGCTGCATTGAGCAGCTGAAACGTTGCACCCCTTACACATATGGGTAAATAAAAAAACGCTTTTGGATACTTTCCATTTGTAGTGCTGCCTCTTTTCCTTGCTATAGATATGGCTAGATAATCTTTATAGACGTGGCTAGATGTTGGCTATAGACGTGCCTGGATGATGACTATAGATGTGGATGGATTATGGCTATAGATGTGACTAGATGATGGCTATAGAAGTGGCTGGATGATGAATATATAGACGTGGCTGGATGATGACTATAGACATGGCTGGATGATAGCTAGAGACGTGGCTGGGTGATGATTATAGGTGTGGCTGAGCAATGGCTATAGATGTGGCTGGATAACCTTTATAGACGTGGCTAGATGTTGACTATAGATTTGGCTGGTTGAGGACTATAGATGTGGCTGGATAATAGTTATAGATGTAGCTGGCTGATAATAGACATGGGTGATAACTACAGATGTGGCTGAATTATAGCTATAGACATGGCTGGATGAGGACTAGAGACGTGGCTGGATGATGGCTATAGATGTGGCTGGATGATGGCTATAGACATGGCTGAATTATAGATATGGCTGGATGACAGCTAGGGACGTGGCTGGATAATGTCTATAGATGTAGCTGGATGATGACTATAGATGTGGCTACATAATCTCTATAGGCACGGCTGAATGATAGCTATAGACATGGCTGGATGACAGCTAGAGACGTGGCTGGGTGATGATTATAGGTGTGGCTAGATAATCTTTATAGACGTGGCTAGATGTTGGCTATAGGCGTAGATGGATGATGGCTATAGAAGTGGCTGGATGATGAATATATAGACAAGGCTGGATGACGGCTAGAGACGTGGCTGTGTGATTATAGATGTGGCTGGATAATCTTTATAGACGTGGCTAGATGTTGACGATTGACTTGGCTGGTTGATGACTATAGACATAGCCGGATGATTACCATAGACGTGGATGATGGCTATAGACGTGGTCGGATTAGGACTATAGGCCTCTGAATGCCGCAATCAAAACTGATTGCGGCATTCAAAGGGAATATGAGAGAGAGCCCCCTTTGGTCGAATTACAGGGAACCCTTCTGACACGATCAAGGGACATACTGAGGTATGCCCTAACAACTGCCTCTGTACTATCATTACACAGGCTAATGTACTGGCATATATCTATAATAGTTCAAAAAAAAATCCCTCTATGGAATAAAAAAAAAAAATAATTATGTAAAAAACTACAAGTGTAGATTTTTTACAATAAACATTATTAAATATAAGTTCCAAAGCAATATACACTAATTTGGTATAGTCACGACCATATTAACCGGTACAACAAATTAATAGTGTCATTTATGATGATCGGCGTAAGCGGTAATAAATAAAAAACTAAAATGGCAAAAGCAACTGCTTTTTTTCAACATTTTTGTAAAAATAAAAATGTATATAAATTAAAAGGATAATGTAAATGTATAAAAAAAATGGCACCTATATAAAGTACAACTCGTCCCGCAAAAAACAAAGTTTCATTCAGCTATATCGGGAAAAAAAAAAAGTTATGAGTGCTGGGATACAAAGTGGAAAAAATAAAAAGATTGTTCTGTCCTCCAGGCCAAAATTGGCCCGGTTTGTAGAGGTTAAGTTTTGGTTTTGAGCTAAATTATGTAACACAAAGATTTGTCATGAAGTCAAATCATGATGTAAGACATCGGGTCATGGTGCCTAGGTAAGTTTCATGAGAACACAAGCAAAGTTCTATGAGAGCACAAGGATATAAGCCTTAGGTCTTAGTATTGAGCACAGTTCTTTGAAAACACAAGAATGTTTAAGCTCTGAGGGTCCTGGTGCTGAGCTCACTTCTCTAATAACACATGGATGTAAGACATCAGGTCCAGGTGCTGAGTTCACTACTCTAATAACACATGGATGTAAGACATCAGGTCCAGGTGCTGAGCTCACTACTCTAATAACACATGGATGTAAGACATCAGGTCCAGGTGCTGAGCTCACTTCTCTAATAACACATGGATGTAAGACATCAGGTCCAGGTGCTGAGCTCACTTCTCTAATAACACATGGATGTAAGACATCAGGTCCAGGTGCTGAGCTCACTTCTCTAATAACACATGGATGTAAGACATCAGGTCCAGGTGCTGAGCTCACTTGTCTAATAACACATGGATGTAAGGCATCAGGTCCAGGTGCTGAGCTAAGTTCTATGAGAACACAAGGATATAAGCCTCAGGTCTTACTATTGAGCACAGTTCTTTGAAAACACAAGAATGTAAGCTCTGAGGATCCTAGTGCTGAGCTCACTTCTCTAATAACACATGGATGTACGACATCAGGTCCAAGTCCTGAGCCAAGTTCTATGGGAACACAAGGATGGAAGCCCTTATGTCCTAGTGCTGAGAAAATTATATGCTTTGCTTTAGACTTTAAGCCAAAAAGTGTAGGTGGATGCTGGTCACCAGCTAGCCAAACTTGGCTGACGTCTCGAACATGGTGAAGCAGAATGTTATGGCCTCCGTTCTCTCCCGCCGGAATCATGTACCTACCTCAACCCAGCGTTATCTTCCTCCTGGCCAGTGCCGCTGCACTCCTCTTAGGTCAGCGTCTGGCGAGCGCTCATCTCTGGGTCCTAGTGCATGCGAATGCTGACTCTTGCCTTCTTAAAGGCCCAGCTCATGCCAAATTTGTTCTTTAATTCAGGTGCGCACGCTGGCCCTTTAAGAGCGGGCACGAGTGTGCGCGCGCACCCTACGGGACACAGCAGAGCGAAGCGGAAGTGAGCGCTGGCGTCTACTGAGGAGGAGATGGGGACCAGCGCTCACTAATCCATGGCTGCGGCGGTCAGGAGGTAAGCAAACCTGGCGGCCCGCGGCCATGACATTGTCATTAATGGCGGCCTTCTCTGTCCCGGGACATTAAAGATTATGTTGCAGCATTGACCATCTGTGCTCAAAATAAAGTTTTACATCAAAGACCTGCTGGATTGCTTTAGCCTTTGCCAGAACCGGACTCTTCTTGGACTCATATTGCCATACATTTTTTTACAGTCTTCCTCTGGCTGTACAGTGATTTTGGTCATGGCTGACCATTTCTCGAAGATGGCACACTTCATTCCTCTAACTAGTCTTCAGCTAAACATCTGGCTGCTCTCTTCAAACACATTTTTTGCTAAACATATAGTACCCGACAGAAGGGTACAGTTCACTTCAAGATTTTGGAAAGCACTTTGCAACTTGCTTGAAGTAAAGTTGAACTTTTCTTCTACTTACCACCCTCAATCTAATGAACAAGTGGAACGGATCAATCAGGTATTCGAGAACTTTCTCAGAAATATTGTCTATCTCCTGCAAGACGACTTGACCAATCTGCTTCGATTGGCAAATTTTGCCTATAATGGTGATACTCGGGATTCTACGCAATCTTCACCATTCTTTCTGGTTTATAAACAACATCCTAGAGTTCCTCTTCCAGCAGCTTATCTTTCTCATGCCCACTCTTTTACGCTACTGGCAGGAGGCCAAATTACCAGAGTCTATTACCATAGAAGTCGTTTTTTTTCAAGAAAGATAAAAATAAGAAGTGAAGAATTCCTCCTCAATTTCTTCCCGGAGACAAGATCTGGCTGCCCTCCAAGCACATCCATTTGAGAACTCCAGGTTATACGTTTGCTCCGCGCTTGTTAGCTCTTCATGTCATTCTGAAACAAATGAATCCTGTCTCTTACAAACTCAGTCTTCTTCCGTCTTTAAAAATCCCTAATTCTTTTCAGGTTTCTGTCCTTATGCTGCTCTTCCTGAAGTGGTTTTTGAAGAATTCTCTTTCTGCTGCAACTTCTGGTCCAGACACTGAAAACGAGGTTAACAAAATTTTAGATGCCAAGAGGGTGATTGGAAGAATTTACCTGGTAGATTGGAAGAACTTTGGTCCTGAGGAGAGATCCTTGGAATCTGTAGGGAACATTCATGCTCGATATATCCTCCTTATATCATATGTTTCCCCACAAGCCTAAAAACAGGGGGGGGGGTGCAGTTATGGCCTCTGTTCCCCGCTGCCGGCATCATGTATTTACACTCGCCCGATGTCTTCTTCCTACTGGCCTGAGCCATGCCTCTCAGGTCAGTGTCCTAGTGCGCGCACACGCCGATTCTTGCCTTCTTGGAGACCCAGCACGCACCAAACTAATTTTATCCAGGTTTCCCTGGGTATTTAAGGTGCTCCCTTTCTTTAAAAGAGAAATTTGGTTCCTACTACTGATCCTCAGCTATTTTGTCTATTGGATTCCTGAGTTTTGACCCCTGCCTGTAAGTCTGACCTTCCTTGCCTGCCGCCTGACCTGACCTCTTGCTAAGTTACCCGTGATGAACCTCAACCACCCGTCCTGACCACTTGCTACCTGACCCGTTACGAGCCTTGCCATCTGCCCTGACCTTTTGCTATACGAGACCATGCTAATTGGCACTAGACCTGTTATGTTGGCTGTCACCAAGGGAGACTACTCTGGGGGTAGTTCCCCTGCAGCAAAGTCCAGATCCCTGTATAAGGGTTCCCCTAGACAATGCTCCTCGGTTTAGCCGCACGTCAAATCCCTTGGTGACAAAGTGGGTTCAAAACACCCTTTGCTGACCCCCTTGACAGAATCTTTGATGGGACCCGTGACATAGCAGCATAGTAGTATGGCAACCAGCAGGAACAATGAATGACTGGGACATATTTTGAGTTGTAGCATGCTAACCGGGGGAGTGGTGTATAAGGAATACCCCAGTCCTCACCCTTAACCCCCACAAGGAGGTATGGACTTTGCCATTAAAATTTCCCCAGTCGCAGTCCCCAATAGACCATTGAGCTACAGACGTCGGTTGTCAACCATTTTGTGGCCAAACAGATCGGGGGCAGTAAGAGGTGGACATTGTTGAGTCCAGTAATCCGAATGAGGTGGCAAGTTGAGGGTCGGGTCAGAGGTCGGCACACGAATAAATCAGATCAAACGGAGTCGAGACGAAAGGAGTCAGACACAGGAAACAACCGGCACAAACGCATTTAAAACTAAACACCAGGGCGGATAAGCAAGCGAGGAATTCCAGGAGCAGATCCCCTTTAATGGTCCAGGAGAGGTGATATTATCACGCGGATTTCCCAATTCTGCAACTGAACAAGCAGAGGAGAGAAATGGCGTCGAGTCGGTGACGCAGCCCGTGTCAGCCAACTTCTCTAAGGACACAGAACGTTAGTTACCGGTCCTGGTGCGGAGTTACGTTCCATGAGAACCCAAAGATACAAGCCACGAGTCCTAGTGTTCAGCTTCTTTTAAGTGCTCCGGAGTCATGTATCTAAGCCTATTATGTGTGATACAGTCAAGAATAACCACACGGCACTACATTCCTCATCATGTAACGTTACTTTATTCCATTATAGCATCATCTCCAGGGACGCCGCACTACTGAACCTCACGAGTGACGGGACGGGGGTAGAGCATGTTTTACATGGGACATATTTCATTCGCTTGTATCATCTTGGTAAAACCTCTTGAAATCTTATCTGGTAACCCCCAGGGATCTCATTTAGAACTCATCATCCCGCACGGTGACATCTCAGTTTTTCCAGCGTGTAATTAGATGCATTTCCAACCTGAGATCACACTTAGCTGGGAAATTAGTGATCCTCTCGTGTTCAGGAGCTGCTGTCATTATGGGTCATTAATCAACGACATGTTTCCTCCTAAATGCAGCTTCATTTATACGGGAGATCATGTGACGGCACATGGGTGAATGATTTATTCACTGCATCATATCTTATACTCCGGCACATCCAGAGCTGCATTCACAATTCTGCTAAGACATGATTGTGGTGACTTCATACAGGGGGCCTTAGACTAAACATTATACCTGTATAACCGGAGACTCACCCAATAAACTCAGGATAGATATGAGCCAGCTCTATTCTTATATTAATTACAAAACAGCCTTGGACAGATGGAAGGAGCCCAGGACCACGATGGAGGAGACCACCCCAAAAATACAATGTAAAAGGACAAAGAGTCAGCACCTCCTACCAAAGTGAAATAAATAGACTGATGATAATCTACGGTGACTGCAAAGTCAAGCAACTTCACATTGGCAAGTATAGTATTTATACTCATTTACTTCACTTTGTGCTGTGACATCATCTCATGCTCTAGTTACTTTCAGAGCTGTGTACACTAATATTTTGTTACATATTCTATACTCTAGTCACATCCAGAGCTGCATTTACATACTTTGCATGATGTATGTCACGACTCTGGGATATGTGGACCCACTAGGCCGCAGAGGAGTAGCAGCTGGCCAAAACACAGTCAATGTAAGTCTTTAGAACTGGAGTGCCTGTATAGAAGTTCTGACAGACGTGGCGTGGCAGATAACGCGTGGCACAGAGGATGAACTCGACTCAAACGCTAGACTTCGCTCAGGAACAAAAACAATTACTGGATACGGGATATGGGAACAGGAAACAACTAAGGGACTATTTTCTAACGAACTCGGGTAGACACTACAACGCTCAGGCAAGAAGAGGAAGGGCAGAGCCCTTTTTATAGTCAAGAGTGTAAAGAGATTGGCTGGGGAACTAAACACAGGTGCGCGCGCTGGCCCTTTAAGGATGGGAGTGAGCGCGCGCGTACCCTACAGGACACCGAGGGGAGCTGCAGCCACGTGTGTCTCTGAGAAGGGAGACGCCGGCATGAAGAAAGTGTCCGGCAGTCACAGTTGCTGGTAAGTAGGACGTGGCGGCGGTCAGCGACCTGGACTCCGGGGAGAAACTGAGGAGGAACACTTCTCTTCTTATCGGCATATGCACAGCAGCGTGCGTCCCAGAGTCAAAGGGAATTAAATTGCACCTGATAGAAGATGCGCACGCGTAATGATACTCCAGGTCCGTTGGCCGGAATAGCAGAGCCGACTAGGTCACAACATAGCAACATGGAAAAAAAGTAAGTGACATACATACATTAAATGATCAAAAAACTCACATAACCCACAACTGCACTACAGTACTACTCCGATCCGGCCGATTAACCCCTCAGATGCTGCGTTCAATAGAGATCGCAGCATTGAGGAGTTTTTAGCCACCGGCACCCCAGCAATGTGATCGCTGGGTTTCCGGTGACTGCAATGGCAACCGGAGGCCTAATACTTATCTCCCGGTCTGCTAGCAATGGAAGCCTCCTATGCCCCGCGGCGGGACCTAAAAAGGCTTCCGGTACCATCGGCAAGATGGCGCCGGCTCAGAATCTGAGCCGGTGTCATCAGCAGTGAGTGTCTGCTGTATCCAATGCGATCGCTGCCTCTTAGTGGTTTGTAGCAAATAGGCAGTCTGCCATGCCATGCGATGGCAAGGCTGGCGACTGCTACTGTGGCAACAGGAGGCCTAACAATGGCCTCCTGTCTGCCATTATGGAAGCCAATTAGGCCCCGTCCGGAGGGGGAGCCTGATCGGCTTTCTGTCAGTGAACTACTGACAGTTCTAATACATTGCACTACACTTGCAGTAGGACAAAAGAAAAGCGTAAAAAAAAAAGTTAAAAATAAAAGTTGTAAAAAATACAATAAAAGTTTTAAGTAATAAAATAAAACACAATCGCCCTTTTTCCCTTATCAAATAATTTATTATTGAAAAAAAGAATAAAATCCATACAAATTTGGTATCGCTGCGACCGTAACGACCTGAACTATAAAAATATTATGTTATTAATCCCGCGCTGTAAACGCCGTAAAAAAAAAACCTAAAAAATAATGACAGAATTGCTTTTTTTTGGTCACTTTGTCTTGCAAAAAAAAGGGATAAAAAGTGATCAAAAAGTCGCATGTACCCCATAATGGTAACAATAATAACTACAGCTCGTCTCGCAAAAAAACAGCCCTCATACCACTACGTCTATGAAAAAATTAAATTAGTTAAGGCTCCAATAAGTCAGGAAATAAAAACATGCAGTTGTGCAGCCCGAGGGGAACATTTCTTCAAGAGGCGATTTATCGGGGCCCTAAAATTAGGGAACCAGGAAAGGGGGGGCCCAAACATATCTGCTGGAAGTGAGGGCGCCCGTATTATACCAGGAAGGGGAGGAACCAAACATATCTGCTGGAAGCGAGGGCGACCGTATTATACCAGTAAGTGGAGGGCACAAACATATCTGCTGGAAGCGAGGGTGCTCGTATTATACCAGGAAGGGGAGGGCACAAACATATCTGCTGGAAGCGAGGGCGCCCATATTATACTAGGAAGGGGAGGACCCAAGCATATCTGCTGGAAGCGAGGGCGCCTGTATTATACAAGGAAGGGGAGGACCCAAACATATCTGCTGGAAGCGAGGGCGCCCGTATTATACCAGGAAGAGGAGGGCCCAAACATACCTGCTGGAAGCGAGGGTGCCCGTATTATACCAGGCAGGGGAGGGCCCAAACATATCTGCTGGAAGCGAGGGCGCCCGTATTATACCAGGAAGGGGAGGGCTCAAACATATCTGCTGGAAGCGAGGGCGCCCGTATTATACCAGGAAGGGGAGGACCCAAACATATCCGCTGGAAGCGAGGATGCCGTATTATACCAGGAAGGGAAGAGCCGAACATATCTGCTGGAAGCGAGGGCGCCTGTATTATACCAGGAAGGGAGGGCCCAAACATATCTGATGGAAGTGAGGGCGCCCGTATTATACCAGGAAGGGGAGGAACCAAACATATCTGCTGGAAGCGAGGGCACCCGTATTATACTAGGAAGGGGAGGACCCAAACATATCTGCTGGAAGCGAGGGCGCCCGTATTATACCAGGAAGAGGAGGGCCCAAACATACCTGCTGGAAGCGAGGGTGCCCGTATTATACCAGGCAGGGGAGGGCCCAAACATATCTGCTGGAAGCGAGGGCGCCCGTATTATACCAGGAAGGGGAGGGCTCAAACATATCTGCTGGAAGCGAGGGCGCCCGTATTATACCAGGAAGGGGAGGATCCAAACATATCTGCTGGAAGCGAGGGTGCCGTATTATACCAGGAAGGGAAGAGACGAACATATCTGCTGGAAGCGAGGGCGCCCGTATTATACCAGGAAGGGAGGGCCCAAACATATCTGCTGGAAGCGAGTGCGCCCGTATTATACCAGGAAGGGGAGGGCACAAACATATCTGCTGGAAGCGAGGGTTCCCGTGTTATACCAGGAAGAGAAGGCCCAAACATATCTGCTGGAAGTGAGGGTGCCCCTATTATACCAGGAAGGGGAGGGCCCAAACATATCTGCTGGAAGCGAGGGTGCCCGTATTATACCAGGAAGGGGAGGACCCAAACATATCTGCTGGAAGCGAGGGTGCCCGTATTATACCAGGAAGGGAAGGCACAAACATATCTGCTGGAAGCGAGGGTGCCCGTATTATACCAGGAAGGGGAGGGCACAAACATATCTGCTGGAAGCGAGGGCGCCCGTATTATACCAGGAAGGGGAGGACCCAAACATATCTGCTGGAAGCGAGGGTGCCCGTATTATACCAGGAAGGGGGGGGGCCAAACATATCTGCTGGAAGCGAGGGTACCCGTATTATACCAGGAAGGGGAGGGCACAAACATATCTGCTGGAAGCGAGGGCGCCCGTATTATACTAGGAAGGGGAGGACCCAAACATATCTGCTGGAAGCGAGGGCGCCCGTATTATACCAGGAAGGGGAGGGCACAAACATATTTGCTGGAAGCGAGGGCGCCCGTATTATACCAGGAAGGGGAGGACCCAAACATATCTGCTGGAAGCGAGGGCGCCCGTATTATACTAGGAAGGGGAGGGCTCAAACATATCTGCTGGAAGCGAGGGTAACCGTATTATACCAGGAAGGGGAGGGCTCAAACATATCTGCTGGAAGCGAGGGTAACCGTATTATACCAGGAAGGGGAGGGCCCAAAACTATCTGCTGGAAGCGAGGGTGCCCGTATTATACCCGGAAGGGGAGGGCCCAAACATATCTATTGGAAGCGAGGGCGCCCGTATTATACCAGGAAGGGGAAGGCCCAAACATATCTGCTGGAAGCGAGGGCACCCGTATTATATCAGGAAGGGGAGGACCCAAGCATATCTGCTGGAAGCGATAGTGCACGTATTATACCAGGAATGGGAGGACCCAAACCTATCTGCTGGAAGCGAGGGCGCCCGTATTATACCAGGAAGAGGAGGGCCCAAACATATCTGCTGGAAGCGAGGGTGCCCGTATTATACCAGGCAGGGGAGGGCCCAAACAAATCTGCTGGAAGCGAGGGCGCCCGTATTATACCAGGAAGGGAAGGCCCAAACATATCTGCTGGAAGCGAGGGCGCCCGTATTATACCAGGAAGGGGAGGTCCCAAAAATATCTGCTGGGAGCGAAGGTGCCTGTATTATACCAGGAAGGGAAGGCCCAAACATATCTGCAGGAAGCGAGGGTGCCTGTATTATACCAGGAAGGGAAGGCCCAAACGTATCTGCTGGAAGCGAGGGTGCCCGTATTATACCAGGAAGAGGAGGGCCCAAACATATCTGCTGGAAGCGAGGGCGCCCGTATTATACCAGGAAGGGGAGCGCCCAAACATATCTGCTGGAAGCGAGGGTGCCCGTATTATACCAGGAAGGGAAGGCCCAAACATATTTGCTGGAAGCGAGGGCGCCCGTATTATACCAGGAAGGTGAAAATGCTCACTACACCCCTTAATAAATGCCTTGAGGGGTGCAATTTCCTAAATGGGGTCACTTGTCAGGGGTTTCTTTTATTATTTCACATCAGTACCTCTGCAATTGTGAACCAATACTTTATATGTCGCTAAATTAGGCCTCAACTTTGCATGTTACTCTTTCACTCCTGAGCCTGGTCGAATGTCCAGGCAAAAGATTAGGGCCCCATGTAGGGTGTTTTGTAAAACCGGGAAACACAGCATAATAATTAGAGAGCTGTCTTTTCATGGTGGCAGAAGCCGGGCACCACATATTGGCATATCTATGGAAAAAATCCTATTTTCACACTGCAACATCGAGTGCACACTAATTTATGCTTAACACCTGCGGGGTTAACATGCTCAGTACACCCCTAGGTGAATATCTTGAGGGGTGTGGTTTCCAAAATGGGGGTCACTGTTGGGGGGTGTCCACTGTTTTGGTCCCACAGGGACTTTGCAAATGCGACATAGAAACCAGAAACCAATCCAGCAAAATCTGAGCTCCAAAAGCCAAATGACGCTCCTTCTCTTGAGCCCTGTCGTCTGCCCAAACAGTAGTGTATGACCACATATGGGGTATTGCCGTACTCGGGAGAAGTTGCTTTACAAATGTTGGGGCTCTTTTTTCCTTTATTTGTTGAGAAAATGAAAAATGTTGAACTAAATCTACGTCTTATTGAAGAACAAAAATTGTTTTTATTTTCACTGCCCAATTCTAATAAAATCTATGAAACCCCTGTGGGGTCAAAATGCTCACTACACCTCTAGATGGATTCTTCAAGGGGCGTAGTTTCCCAAATGTAGTCACTTTTGAGGGGTTTCCACTGTAATAGTACCTTAGGGGCCAGATCAACCAGATTTTGGAGAACTACCTACACCACTTCATCTTCAAACAGCATGATGACTGGGTGCAGCTGCTCTCATGGGCGGAGTTCTCCTACAACAATCACACCAGTGAGTCTACTAGGAATACTCCGTTCTGCATTGTCTATGGCCAGCATCCACGAATTCCTCTTCCGGTGCCTGATACTTCCGAGGTACCTGCAGCTGACTCCACGTTTAGTGACTTTTTGCAGATCTGGCAGCAGACTCGATCCTCCATCCTAATGGCAGTGGACCGCATGAACCGGAAGGCTGACACAAGGAGAAGAGAGCCCCCTCGGTTTCTTCCTGGCACTAAGGTCTGGCTGTCGTCTAGGAATATCCGACTGAGGGTGCCATCATGTAAATTTGCCCCCAGCTTCCTCGGACCGTTCGAGGTTCTGCAACTGATCAACCTTGTCGCCTACAAGCTTCGGCTGCCTCCTACCCTCAGGATTCCCAGCTCCTTCCACGTCTCCCTCCTGAGACCTGTGATCCTAAATCGCTATTTCAAGACTCCCAGCCCTGCGGTTGTCCCCAGCGGCCCCTCGGACATCTTTGAGGTCAAAGAGATCTTGGACACCAAGAGAGTGAGAGGAAAGACTTTTTATTTGGTGGATTGGAGGGGGTTTGGTCCCGAAGAGAGGACCTGGGAGCCAGAGGAGAACATCAATGCCCCTACTGAAGAAGTTTCTCTCTCGCTCTGGTCCCAAAAAGAGGGGGCGCAAGAGGGGGGATACTGAAATATCCGTGGCTGCGGTCTGTCAGCTCCGACCTCCCGCTGACAGCCACGAGTCGGCAAGCGCTGGCCACAGCCTCCTCCTCAGGAGACGCCAGCGCTCGCATCCACCGGACCTCATGTACGACCTTTGACCCGTGAGTACCCTGGACTATAAGAGGGATCCAGCCCCCTAGTTCTATGCCTGAGCGTTGTTGTGTTTTCCTTAGTCTGTCTATGCAAATTGGTCCCCTAGTGTTTCCTGCTCCCGTGTTTCCTGTTCCTGTATTACGATCTAGTGCCGTGCTTGCTATAGTCGTGCTGTGCTGAATACCACGTTTGACTGCCTACCCACGCCTGTCGTCCACCTGCTGCCTAGTTCCTGCCAAGCTACTGTCCGTGCTGCCACAGGTATCCTATATACCATAGACTCAGACCTGCGCCCTGATGGCCAGCTGCCTTACCGCCAAGGCGGTACTGCCCAGTGGGTCCACAGACCCTTCGTGACAGACTTACTCCCCTCTCCCCATTCAGAATACGGCTGAATCGAACGTGCATGAATATGGGGGGGGGGGGTTCTCGAGGAATAGCTGTCCGCAGAACGAGCATTCGGCCAACAGGTATCTGATGTGTATGGCCCATCTTATACTGGTCTTAGCCCCAATGACTTACCTGAATAATGCGAACTTTAGGGACACAGGTAGAAAATCATATATAGTATTAAAGGGAAATCTACCAATATGTTGGACCCCTCTACATCGAGGTATCTATAAAAATAACCTATTACAGAGAAGTCCCCACTAAATGAACCAACACAATGCTCATTAGGTGATCAATTCAGAACACATCGTACGGTAGGTCATACTACAAAACTGCCGCCGAGCCCTCTAGGCCATATAGTACAATCGAGGGGACTCGTATCCCCCACAATGAAGACCTGCTTGTAGCTACATGAAGGTTCAATGAAGGTCGATCACTGACTTAGCCAGATAATGTCATAACCTAAATGGGCCCATCCTACTGCCAGATACAATGGAGGAAGCTTCTGAAACGGTTGGCTGTGTGGCCCCACATCAGGAGTTCATTTCTTCCAGCTTTAGGATTGTACATGGAGGCCAGAAGATCTATTTCTGGAGCCATCACCTGCCCTGAATCCTAATGAACACTTCACCATTCGAGCTCTTCCCCTCAGGGTGATCGATCTGGAGATAAGACCCGCACATTCTGCTCTCCCTGGACATGTACTGCAGATAATGAGACCTGATTTTCCCTTCACCATTGATAGAAACATTAGGTCAGGTTAGGCCTCATGCACACGACCGTATTTTTTCCCACCCGTAAATACTGGCGTAAATACGGGTCCGGTGTCACACGTATTCCACCCGTTTTGCACCAGTATTTACGAACCCGTGCCCGTAAATATGGGTCCGGTGTCACACGTATTCCACCCGTATTTACGAGCACGTTTTTGGCGGCAAAATAGCACTGCACTAATCGGCAGCCCCTTCTCTCTATCAGTGCAGGATAGAGAGAAGGGACAGCCTTTTCTGTAATAAAAGTTAAAGAAATTCATACTTACCGGCCGTTGTCTTGGTGACGCGTCCCTCTCTTCACATCCAGCCCGACATCCCTGGATGACGCGGCAGTCCATGTGACCGCTGCAGCCTGTGATTGACCTGTGATTGGCTGCAGCGGTCACATGGCCTGAAACGTCATCCAGGACTTCGGGCCGGATGTCGAGAGGGACGCGTCACCAAGGCAACGGGCGGGAGACCGGACTGGAGGAAGCAGGAAGTTGTCGGTAAGTATGAACGTCTTTTATTTTTATTTTTTACAGGTTTATACTGATCGGTAGTCACTGTCCAGGGTGCTGAGTTACTGCCGATCAGTTAACTCTTTCAGCTCCCTGGACAGTGACTATTTACTGACGTCGCTTAGCAACGCTGCCGTAATGACGGGTGCACACATGTAGCCACCCGTCATTACGAGAGCTCCATAGACTTCTATGGACTGTCCGTGCCGTTATTACGGCCTGAAATAGGACATGTTCTATCTTTTTCAACGGCACGGGCACCTTCCCGTGAGAAAACGGGAAGGCACCCGTCGCCAATAGAAGTCTATGAGCCCGTTATTACGGGTCGTGATTACGACCCGTAATAACGGGCGTTTTTACGGTCGTGTGCATGAGGCCTTAGGCTGGGTTCACATCTGCATCAGAGCTCCGTTCCGATGTTCCACCGGAGCTTTCTGTCGGAACGGAGCCCTGACTGACACAAACGGAACCCGGAGGTTTCCATTTCCATCACCATTGATTTGGACTACGCTATTGATTCTGTCAAAACAACAGAACCCCTGCACAACTGAGACAAACGGAAACCATTGATCCGTCACTATTGAAATCAATGGCGATGGAAACGGAAACCTCTGGTTTTCGTTTGTGTCAGTCAGGGCTACGTTCCGACGGAAAGATCAGACGGAACGGAGCCCTGACGCGGATGTGAACAAAGCCTTAACTGCATTAATTCACAGATAACACTGGTCGTGACCATCACCATGGCTTGCCTTACGGGTGTGTGCCATGTCCTGGACCTGATGGCCTGGGCACCTGGAGATTCCACCCCTGATCCCACACTTGGTGCCCGATCCTATGAGGAGGCAACTGTACTGGATCTAGCTGCGTTTCCTAGTTTTTGGATTGGGCAGTGTTATTTAGGCGCTGTATGGTAGGTTATTGTATTATGTAGGCACTATATTGTATACATCAAGAGGTGGATGAAAATAGAAGGCACTGCACAGGGTGGCATCCAACCTAAAGCTGGTCCTGGCCATCACCTTCTCTTTGTGGGCATCACAATCAAGCCTCGGGACCGGAGCATAGACCCACTGTGTCACAATTAGATTTGGCTAAGGCTAAACTGGGGGCAAAGTCAAAGGAATTTTGCAATCTTTACCTTAAAGGGAATGTGTCCCGAATTATTTTTTTAAGTTACTCATTTTTATTATATTTTTTTACGTTTTTTGCTGTATTTAATTTTTTCTTTCACATGTATTAAAAATTAAATAATAATTTGACATGTTTTTCTATGTTGGCCACCAGAGGGAGCACTTCCCAGAATTACAGCAAGATGAATAAGGTAAAGCAAGCTGACTCACAGCTGCTGTAAATGTGGGAGAGGAAAGTGTGTCTTCAAATTGCTAAGCATTGTCCGGCTCCCATTTTGGGAGTGATTGTACAATGAAGCCGCTTTTTGATCAAACTCGCGTTTTTTGAGCTGTTTTACTATAGAGTCAATGAAAAACGGCTCCAAACACGGCTCAAGAAGCGACATGCACTTCTTTTTCGTGGGCGTCTTTTTACGTGCTGTTTTTTTAAAACGAGGCGTAAAAAAATGCCCCGTCGGAACTGACGCCGTATTTCCCATTGAAATCAATGGGCAGATGTTTGGAGGCTTCCGATTATTCTGCTGTTTTTGGGGCCATTTACGTCCCGAAAAATAACTGAAAACACTACGCATGCACATACCCTAAGAATGATGAAAGTTAAGTGAATGACTTTTCAATTAACAGGTTCACACGCCGTGTATTTGACGTCGTTTTTGGGGCATTTTACGTGCCAAAAACCGCATAAAAAAACTCTCGATTACGCTTTTAATTTACATAAATGATAAAGTGCGCTAAGAGTACATACAACGCGCTTACACGCACGTTTTTAAAAAACACCATTGTGTAAATAAAGAAGTGTCGAGTCAATTCCTTTGCACCTAAAACACGCCAAATGTTCCCATTGTCAATGGGAGTCCTAATTATGCGACCAAAAAGCGCAAACAAAACGCGTCAAACACGCGTCAAACGCTTCATTAGGCTTCCCATTTACATCAATGGGAAAGTGAGCCGTTAGTTTTTTATGCAAGCGTTTTGAAAAAATATTTTGCGTAAAAACGAACAGTGGGAGGGGTTGTGTGTAGCGCAGTTGCATGTTGGATTTGTCTGTGTGCGGCGGGGGGTGCTCGCCGCTGATTTTTCAAAACAGCTGATAAGCGGCTATGAAGGATCAGTGGCGCACGTGCATACTCCGCTGCACAAAAATAGGACACAGCTCTTCTGCGCACACTACACACACAACTCTACTGCGCACGCACACTGCTCTGCTACACGCAGACGCACACGCAGCCCTGCTACACACACACACGTAGCCCTCCTACACACGCAGCCCTCCTACACACACACACGCAGCTCTGCTACACACGCAGCCCTGCTACACACACACAGCTCTGCTACACACACACAGCTCTGCTACACACACTGCTCTGCTTCACACATACTGCTCTGCTACACACACTGCTCTGCTACACACACTGCTCTGCTATACACACACACACTGCTCTGCTACAACAACACTGCTTTGCTACACACACACTGCTCTGCTACACACACACACTGCTCTGCTACACACTGCTCTGCTACACACACACACACAGCTCTGCTACACACACACAGTTACGGCAGGTGTGCGGGGGGGGGGCCATGAGTGGATGGCGGCTGTGAGAGAGAGACAGAGACACACACCTTACCTGCAGTGCGGCCAGTCTTCATAATGGCGCCGGCTTTCCCCCTACAAACCAGCTTCTATGCCGGGTCTCTCTGCGCTTGCACAGTACAGATTGAGATAGCAGAAGTGGAGGACGCTATGGACGGGAGCCGTTCATTATGTCCTATGCCCTGTAGCTGCCGTATTCCATCTGTGTATGTGTCGTTAAGAGACACATACACAGATGAAATAAAACATGGCAGCCCCCCGTAAAGTAAAGTGTTGATTTAAAAAAACAAAACATTGTGTGTGAAAAAATAAATAAAGGCTGTGGGGCCACATAACATACCAGAATGATAAATGACACACGGAGCGCCCAAGCACCACCTCAGCAGGCAGAGGTCATGCCACACAATACGACAGATAGACACCATTTATTTCACTGCATAATGTACTGGGAAACTGAAAAAAAATTATACGTGGGGTGAAATGGAAAAAAACAGGCTGATCACCCCTATGCCACGCCGCATTGATAACACCTCCGCAGTGCCACAGGCTGATCGCCTCCATGCCACGCCGCATTACTAACACCTAAGCAGTGCCACAGGCTGATCACCTCCATGCCACGCTGCATTGATAACCCCTCAGCAGTGCCACAGGCTGATCCCCTCCATGCCACGCCGCATTGATACCACCTCAGCAGAGCCACAGGCTGATCACCTCCATGCCACGTCGCATTGATAACACCTCAGCAGTGCCACAGGCTGATCACCTCCATGCCACGCCGCATTGCTAACACCTAAGCAGTGCCACAGGCTGATCGCCTCCATGCCACGCCGAATTGTAACACATAAGCAGTGCCACAGGCTGATTGCCTCCATGCCACGCCGCATTGATACCACCTCAGCAGTGCCACAGGCTGATCGACTCCATGCCACGCCGCATTGCTAACACCTAAGCAGTGCCACAGGCTGATCGCCACATGCCACGCCGCATTGATACCACCTCAGTAGTGCCACAGGCTGATCGCCTCCATGCCACGCCGCATTGCTAACACCTAAGCAGTGCCACAGGCTGATCGCCTCCATGCCACGCCAAATTGTTACCACCTCAGCAGTGCCACAGGCTGATCGCCTTGAATGCCACGCCGCATTGATAACGCCTCAGCAGTGCCACAGGCTGATCACCTCCATGCCACGCCACATTGATAACACCTCAGCAGTGCCACAGGCTGATCGCCTCCATGTCACACCGCATTGATAACACCTCAGCAGTGCCACAGGCTGATCACCTCCATGCCACGCCGCAGTGATAACACCTAAGCAGTGCCACAGGCTGATCGCCTCCATGCCACGCCGCATTGATAACACCTCAGCAGTGCCACAGGCTGATCACCTCCATGCCACGCCGAATTGATAACACCTCAGCAGTGCCACAGGCTGATCACCTCCAAGCCACGCTGCATGGATACCACCTCAGCAGTGCTACAGGCTGATCGCCTCCATGCCACGCCGCATTGCTAACACCTAAGCAGAGCCACAGGTTGATCGCCACATGCCACACCGCATTGATACCACCTCAGTAGTGCCACAGGCTGATCGCCTCCATGCCACGCCGCATTGCTAACACCTAAGCAGTGCCACAGGCTGATCGCCTCCATGCCACGCCGCATTGATACCACCTCAGCAGTGCCACAGGCTGATCGCCTCCATGCCACGCCGCATTGAGAACACCTCCGCAGTGCCACAGGCTGATCGGCAACATGCCACGTAGCATTGATAACACCTCAGCTGTGCCACAGGCTGATCGCCTCAATGCCACGCCACATTGCTAACACCTATGCAGTGCCACAGGCTGATCACCTCCATGCCACGCCGCATTGAAAACACCTCAGCAGTGCCACAGGCTGATCACCTCCATGCCACGCCGCATGGATAACACCTCAGCAGTGCCAAAGGCTGATCGCCTCCATGCCACACCGCATTGATAACACCTCAGCAGTGCCACAGGCTGATCACCTCCATGCCATGCCGCATTGATAACACCTAAGCAGTGCCACAGGCTAATGGCCTCCATGCCACGCCGCATTGATAACGCCTCAGCAGTGCCACAGGCTGATCACCTCCATGCCACGCCGCATTGATAACACCTCAGCAGTGCCAAAGGCTGATCACCACAATGCCACACCGCATGGATAACACCTCAGCAGTGCCACAGGCTGATCGCCTCCATGTCACTCCACATTGATAACACCTCAGCAGTGCCACAGGCTGATCACCTCCATGCCATGCCGCATTGATAACACCTCAGCAGTGCCACAGGCTGATCACCTCCATGCCACGCTGCATTGATAACCCCTCAGCAGTGCCACAGGCTGATCCCCTCCATGCCATACCACATTGATAACACCTCAGCAGTGCAACAGGCTGATCACCTCCATGCCACGTCGCATTGATAACACCTCAGCAGTGCCACAGGCTGATCACCTCCATGCCACGCCGCATTGATAACACCTCAGCAGTGCCACAGGCTGATCGACTCCATGCCACGTCGCATTGATAACACCTCAGCAGTGCCACAGGCTGATCGCTTCCATGACACGCCGCATTGCTAACACCTAAGCAGTGCCACAAGCTGATCGCCACATGCCACGCCGCATTGATACCACCTCAGTAGTGCCACAGGCTGATCGCCTCCATGCCACGCCGCATTGCTAACACCTAAGCAGTGCCACAGGCTGATCGCCTCCATGCCACGCCGCATTGATACCACCTCAGCAGTGCCACAGGCTGATCACCTCCATGCCACGCCGCATGGATAACACCTCAGCAGTGCCAAAGGCTGATCGCCTCCATGCCACACCGCATTGATAACACCTCAGCAGTGCCACAGGCTGATCACCTCCATGCCATGCCGCATTGATAACACCTAAACAGTGTCATAGGCTGATGGCCTCCATGCCACGCCACATTGATAACGCCTCAGCAGTGCCACAGGCTGATCACCTCCATGCCACGCCGCATTGATAACACCTCAGCAGTGCCAAAGGCTGATCACCACAATGCCACACCGCATGGATAACACCTCAGCAGTGCCACAGGCTGATCGCCTCCATGTCACTCCGCATTGATAACACCTCAGCAGTGCCACAGGCTGATCACCTCAATGCCATGCCGCATTGATAACACCTCAGCAGTGCCACAGGCTGATCACCTCCATGCCACGCTGCATTGATAACCCCTCAGCAGTGCCACAGGCTGATCCCCTCCATGCCATACCACATTGATAACACCTCAGCAGTGCAACAGGCTGATCACCTCCATGCCACGTCGCATTGATAACACCTCAGCAGTGCCACAGGCTGATCACCTCAATGCCACGCCGCATTGATAACACCTCAGCAGTGCCACAGGCTGATCGCTTCCATGCCACGTTGCATTGATAACACCTCAGCAGTGCCACAGGCTGATCGCCTCCATGACACGCCGCATTGCTAACACCTAAGCAGTGCCACAAGCTGATCGCCACATGCCACGCCGCATTGATACCACCTCAGTAGTGCCACAGGCTTATCGCCTCCATGCCACGCCGCATTGCTAACACCTAAGCAGTGCCACAGGCTGATCGCCTCCATGCCACGCCGCATTGATACCACCTCAGCAGTGCCACAGGCTGATCGCCTCCATGCCACGCCGCATTTATAACACCTCCGCAGTGCCACAGGCTGATCGCCAACATGACACGTTGCATTGATAACACCTCAGCAGTGCCACAGGCTGATCACCTCCATGCCACGTCGCATTGCTAACACCTAAGCAGTGCCACAGGCTGATCGCCCTCATGCCACGCCGCATTAATAACACCTCAGCAGTGCCACAGACTGATCGCCTTGAATGCCACGCCGCATTTATAACGCCTCAGCAGTGCCACAGGCTGATCACCTCCATGCCACGACGCATTGATAACACCTCAGCAGTGCCACAGGCTGATCGCCTCCATGCCACGCCGCATTGATAACACCTCAGCAGTGCCACAGGCTGATCACCTCCATGCCACGCCGCATTGATAACACCTCAGCAGTGCCACAGGCTGATCGCCTCCATGCCACGCCGCAATGCTAACACCTAAGCAGTGCCACAGGCTGATCGCCACATGCCACACCGCATTGCTAACACCTAAGCAGTGCCACAGGCTGATCACCTCCATGCCACGCCGCATTGATACCACCTCAGCAGTGCCACAGGCTGATCGCCCCATGCCACGCCGCATTAATAACACCTCAGCAGTGCCACAGACTGATCGCCTTGAATGCCACGTCGCAGTGATAACGCCTCAGCAGTGCCACAGGCTGATCACCTCCATGCCACGCTGCATTGAAAACACCTCAGCAGTGCCACAGGCTGATCACCTCCATGCCACGCCGCATGGATAACACCTCAGCAGTGCCACAGGCTGATCGCCTCCATGCCACACCGCATTGATAACACCTCAGCAGTACCACAGGCTGATCACCTCCATGCCACGCTGCATTGATAACCCCTCAGAAGTGCCACAGGCTGATCCCCTCCATGCCACACTGCATTGATAACACCTTAGCAGTGCAACAGGCTGATCACCTCCATGCCACGTCGCATTGATAACCCCTCAGCAGTGCCACAGGCTGATCCCCTCCATGCCACACCGCATTGATAACACCTCAGCAGTGCAACAGGCTGATCACCTCCATGCCACGTCGCATTGATAACACCTCAGCAGTGCCACAGGCTGATCGCCTCCATGCCACGCCGCATTGATACCACCTCAGCAGTGCCACAGGCTGATCGCCTCCATGCCACGCCGCATTGATAACACCTCAGCAGTGCCACAGGCTGATCACCTCCATGCCACGTCGCATTGCTAACACCTAAGCAGTTCCCCAGGCTGATCGCCCCCATGCCACGCCGCATTAATAACACCTCAGCAGTGCCATAGACTGATCGCCTTGAATGCCACGCCGCATTGATAACGCCTCAGCAGTGCCACAGGCTGATCACCTCCATGCCACGCCGCATTGATAACACCTCAGCAGTGCCACAGGCTGATCACCTCCATGCCACGCCGCATGGATAACACCTCAGCAGTGCCACAGGCTGATCGCCTCCATGCCACACCGCATTGATAACACCTCAGAGGTGCCACAGGTTGATCACCTCCATGCCATGCCGCATTGATAACACCTAAGCAGTGCCACAGGCTGATCGCCTCCATGCCACGCCGCATTGATAACACCTCAGTAGTGCCACAGGCTGATCACCTCCATGCCACGCCGCATTGATAACCCCTCAGCAGTGCCACAGGCTGATCACCTCCATGCCACGCCGCATTGATACCACCTCAGCAGTGCAACAGGCTGATCACCTCCATGCCACGTCGCATTGATAACACCTCAGCAGTGCCACAGGCTGATCACCTCCATGCCACGCCGCATTGATAACACCTAAGCAGTGCCACAGGCGGATCGCCTCCATGCCACGTCGCATTGATAACACCTCAGCAGTGCCACAGGCTGATCGCCTCCATGCCACGCCGCAGTGATGCAATAATTCATGCAGAGTCTGAGCCACGGACAAGTATTGAGGGCAGATACTGGACAGACTTCTGAGGACGACATTTCCGTATTAAAAATAATTTTTGATATTGGGCTTATATAATATTCTCATTTTCTGAGACACGAAATTTGGGGTTTTCAGTGACTGTTCTCATAATCATCAACATTACAAGAAAAAACAGCTGGAAATAGATCCCGCATATATATATATATATATACTCAGGGGCTTACAGGAGAGGGTGAGTATATATAATACAGGGGTACACAGGAGAGGGTGAGTATATATATATATAATACAGGAGTATATAGGAGAGGGTGAGTATGTATATAATATAGGGGTATACAGGATAGGTGTGAATATAGGTATATGAGGGTGTATATAATATATAGAGTATGAAGCAGCCGGGCCGGAGCGGATCTTGAATACACATTCTCTGCTCTCATCCTGAGGGATTGTGGGATGAATGCTAATGAGCATGATTTGCATACATCTAATTTCCTGTCCACACCCCCCATTCATTAGGCAGAGAAGATATTAATTGGGGTGAATATTAATTAGTGTTGGGGCAGAGGCCGCAGTCCTGTAAATCCACATCACACACTACAGGCGTGTCATCCGGAGCGCGTGCCGTGTATACTGCCCAAACATGTCACCCAGCCGTGCCCGGCTGCCATGGCAACAGATCTGGTTGCTACGAGATATTCTGTTGCCATGGAAACAGGGAGCGAAAGAATCTCCATCATACACAGAGTAACAAACCCCATATACAGAGGGACAGGATGATCACAATGTGCCCCCAAAGAGGGGACCCCATCCCTATACCGTGTAATCCTACATAATCCCCTACATATATATATACTAAAAATAACACCAAATACACCCTCATACACTGACATTACGCTATATACACCCTCATACACTGACATTACCCCATATACACCCCTATACACTGACATTACCCTATATACACCCCTATACACTGATATTACCCTATATACACCTTCATACACTGATATTACCCTATATACACCCTCATACACTATTACCTTATATACACCCTAATACACTAATTTTACCCTATATACACCCAAATACACTGATATTACCCTATATACACCCTCATACACTGACATTACCCTATATACACCCCCATATACTGATATTACCCTATATACACCCTCATACACTGATATTACCCTATATACATGGATATCACCATATACACACTAATATTACCCTATATATACACACCAACATATGCTGACATTACCCTATATACACCCTCATACACTGATATTACCCTATATACACCCTAAAACACTGATATTACCCTATATACACCCTCATACACTCATATTACCATATATACACCCTCATACACTATTACCCTATATAAACCCTCATACACTGCTATTATCCTATATACACCCTCATACACTAATATTACCCTATATACACCCTCATACACTGATAATACCCTATACACCCCATACAGTGATACCTTATACATCCAATTCACTGATAATACCCTATATACACCGCATACATTCATATTACTCTATATACACCCTAATACACTGATAATACCCTATCTGCACTGATATTACCCTATACACCTCCATACACTGATATTACCCTATATACACCCTCATACACTATATAAACACACACACACCGATATTACCCTATATACACCCACATACACTGATATTACCCTACATATACCACATACATGGATATTACCCTATATACACCCCATACACTATTACCGTATAAAGACCCTCATACAGTATTACTCCATATACATCCCCATACACTAATAATAGCCTATACACCACCATACACTAATACCCTATATACACTAATACAATATATACACCCCACACTGATAATACCCTATATACACTGATATTACCCTATATAAACCCCTGTACATTGATATTACCCTACATACACGGATATTACCCTATACATGGTTAATACCCTATATACACCCAAACACTGATATTACCCTATATACACCCCATACACTGACATTACCCTATATAAACCCCCCTACACTATATACGCAAACTGATATTACCCTTTATACACTGATTTTACCCTATATACACCCCATACACAGATATTACCCTATATACACCCTCACATACTGATATTACACCCTACACTGATAATACCCTATATACACCCTCATACATAGATATTACCCTATATACAGCCCCTTACACTAACATTACATTATATACACACATCCATATATTGACAATTATCAGTGTATACACCCCATACACTGATAATACCCTATATACACTGATATTACCCTATATAAACCCCTGTACATTCATATTACCCTATACACGGATATTACCCTATATGCACGGATAATACCATATATACACCCAGACACTGATATTACCCTATATAAACCCTCATACACTGATATTATCCTATATACACCTCCATACACTGATATTACCCTATATACACTCCGATACACTGACATTACCCTATATACACCCTCATACACTGATATGATCCTATATACACCCTCATACACTGATTATACCCTAAATATACCCTAATACACTGATATTACCCTATATACATACTAATATTACCCTAAATAACATCATACACTGATATTACCCTATCTACACCCTACACTGATATTACCCTATCTACACCCTACACTGATACTACCCTATATACACTGATATTACCATATATACACCCCATACACTGACATTACCCTATACACAGCCCCATACACTAATAGTACCCTATATATACCCCATACACTGACATTACCCTATATACACTGATATTACCATATACACACCCATATACACTGACATTACCCTATATACAGCCCCATACACTGATATTACCCTATATACACCCTCATACACTGACATTACTATATCAACCCTCATACACTGACATTACCCTATATACACCCCCATACAATGACATTACATTATCCTATATACACCCTCATACACTGATATTACCCTATATACACTGATATTACCCTATATACACTGACATTACCCTATATACAGCCCCATACACTGATATTACCCTATACACAGCCCCATACACTGACATTACCCTACATACACTGACATTACCATATAAACCCTCATACACTGACATTACCATATAAACCCTCATACACTGACATTACCATATAAACCCTCATACACTGACATTACCCTATATACACTGATATTACCATATACACACCCTCATACACTGACATTACCCTATATACAGCCCCATACACTGACATTACCCTATCTACACTGACATTACCATATATACACCCTCATACACTGACATTACCCTATATACACTGACATTGCCCTATATACACCCTCATACACTGATATTACCCTATATACACTGACATTGCCTTATATACACCTCATACACTGATATTACCCTATATACACCCTCATACACTGATATTACCCTATATACACCCTCATACAATGAATTTACCCTATATACACTGACATTACCCTATATACACTGATATTACCCTATACACACCCTTATACACTGGTGTTACCCTATATACACCCTCATACACTGATATTATCCTATATACACCCTCATCTACTGATATTACCCTATATACACTGACATTACCCTATATACACCTTATATACTGATATTACCCTATATACACTGTCATACACTAGAAATTACCCTATATACACCCACATACACTGATATTACCCTATATGCACTGAATTTACCCTATATACACTGGCATTACCCTATATACACTGATATTACCCTATACACACCCTTATACACTGACGTTACCCTATATACACCCTCATACACTGATATTACCCTATATACACCCTCATATACTGATATTACCCTATATACACTGACATTACCCTATATACACCCTCATATACTGATATTACCCTATATACACGCTCATACACTGACATTACCCTATATACACCCTCATACACTGATATTACCCTATATACACCCTCATATACTGATATTACCGTATATAAACCCTCATACACTGATATTACCGTATATACATCCTCATACACTGACATTACTGACATTGCCTTATAAACACCCTCATACACTGACATTACCGTATATACACCCTCAAATACTGATATTACCCTATATACACCCTCATACACTGATATTACCCTATATACACTGACATTACCCTATATACAGACATTGCCCTATACACACCCTTATACACTGACATTACCCTATATACACCCTCATACACTGATATTAACCTATACACCCTCATATACTGATATTACCTTATCTACACCCCCATACACTGATATCACCCTATACACCTTCATATACTGATATTACCCTATCTACACCCCCATACACTGGTATTACCCTATATACACACTCATACACTGATATTACCCTATATACACCCTCATACACTGATATTACCCTATATACACGGATATCCCCCTATATACACTCTCATACACTGACATTACCCTATATACACCCTCATACACTGATATTACCCTATATACACCCCCATACACTGATATTACCCTATATACAGCCCCATACACTTACATTACCCTATATACACCCTCATACACTGATATTACCCTATACACACCCTCATACACTGATATTACCCTATATACACCCTCATATACTGATATTACCCTATATACACCCCCATACACTGACATTACCTTATATACACTCTCATACACTGATATTACCCTATATACACCCCATACACTGATATTATCTTATATACACTCTCATACACTGACATTACCCTATATACACCCCCATAAACTGATATTACCCTATATACACCCTCATACACTGACATTACCATATAAACCCTCATACACTGACATTACCCTATATACACCCCCATACACTGAAATTACATTATCCTATATACACCCTCATACACTGATATTACCATATACACACCCTCATACACTGACATTACCCTATATACAGCCCCATACACTGATATTACCCTATATACAGCCCCATACACTGACATTACCCTACATACACCCTCATACACTGACATTACCATATAAACCCTCATACACTGACATTACCCTATATACACCCTCATACACTGACATTACCATATAAACCCTAATACACTGACATTACCCTATATACACCCCCATACACTGACATTACATTATCCTATATACACCCTCATACACTGATATTACCATAAACACACCCTCATACACTGACATTACCCTATATACAGCCCCATACACTGACATTGCCCTATATACACACTGACATTACCATATATACACCCTCATACACTGACATTACCCTATATACACTGACATTGCCCTATACACACCCTTATACACTGATATTACCCTATATACACCCTCATACACTGATATTACCCTATATACACCCTTATATACTGATATTACCCTATATACACTGTAATACACTAGAAATTACCCTATATACACCTGCATACACTGATATTACCCTATATGCACTGAATTTACCCTATATACACTGACATTACCCTATATACACTGATATTACCCTATACACACACCATTATACACTGACGTTACACTATATACACCCTCATACACTGATATTACCCTATATACACCCTCATATACTGATATTACCCTATATACACTGACATTACCCTATATACACCCTCATAAACTGATATTACCCTATATACACGCTCATACAGTGACATTACCCTATATACACCCTCATACACTGATATTACCCTATATACACCCTCATACACTGACATTACCCTATATACACCCTCATACACTGACATTACCCTATATACACCCTCATAAACTGATATTACCCTATATACACGCTCATACAGTGACATTACCCTATATACACCCTCATACACTGATATTACCCTATATACACCCTCATACACTGACATTACCCTATATACACCCTCATACACTGACATTACCCTATATACACCCTCATACACTGATATTACCCTATATACACCCTAATACACTGACATTACCCTATAAACACCCTCATTCACTGACATTACCCTATATACACCCTCAAATACTGATATTACCCTATATACACCCTCATACACTGATATTACCCTATATACACCCTCATACACTGACATTACCCTATATACACCCTCATACACGGATATTACCCTATATACACTGACATTACCCTATATACACTGACATTGCCCTATGCACACCCTTATACACTGACATTACCCTATATACACCCTCATACACTGATATTAATCTATACACCCTCATATACTGATATTACCTTATCTACACCACCATACACTGATATTACCCTATATACACCCTCATACACTGATATCACCCTATACACCTTCATACACTGATATTACCCTATCTACACCCCCATACACTGATATTACCATATATACACCCTCATACACTTATATTACCCTATATACACTCTCATACACTGAGATTACCCTATATACACCCTCATACACTGATATTACCCTATATACACCCCAATACACTGATATTACCCTATATACACCCTCATACACTGATATTACCCTATACACACCCCCATACACTGACATTACCTTATATACACTCTCATACAGATATTACCCTATATACACCCCCATACACTGACATTACCCTATATACACCCCCATACACTGATAT
The DNA here is from genome assembly GCF_050947455.1 of Rhinoderma darwinii. Classification (NCBI taxonomy): domain Eukaryota; kingdom Metazoa; phylum Chordata; class Amphibia; order Anura; family Rhinodermatidae; genus Rhinoderma; species Rhinoderma darwinii. Next base: position 357,944 of record NW_027461749.1, read on the forward strand.
TACTTTATATACACTCTCATACACTGACAATACCCTATATACACCCCCATACACTGATATTACCCTATATACACCCCCATACACTGATATTACCCTATACACACACCTTCATACACTGACATTACCCTATATACACCCTCATACACTGATATTACCCTATATACACCCCCATACACTGATATTACCCTATATACACCCTCATACACTATTACCCTATACACACCCTCATACACTGATATTACCCTATATACACCCTCATATACTGATATTACCCTATATACACCCCCATACACTGACATTACCTTATATACACTCTCATACAGATATTACCCTATATACACCCCCATAAAACTGACATTACCCTATATACACCCCCATACACTGATATTACCTTATATAAACTCTCATACACTGACATTACCCTATATAAACCCCTATACACTGATATTACCCTATATAAACCCCCATACACAGATATTACCCTATATACACTGACATTAACCTATATACACTGATATTACCCTATACACACACACACCTTCATACACTGACATTACCCTATATACACCCCCATACACTGATATTACCCTATACAGACCCTCATACACTGACATTACCCTATATACACCCTCATACACTGACATTACCCTATATACACCCCCATACACTGATATTACCCTATACATACCCTCATACACTGACATTACCCTATATACACCCTCATACACTGATATTACCCTATATACACCCTCATACACTGATATTACCCTATATACACCCTCATACACGGACATTACCCTATATACACCCTCATACACTGACATTACCCTATACACACCCCATACACTGACATTACGCTATATACACTGATATTACCCTATATGCACCCTATATACACCCTCATACACTGATATTACCCTATACACACCCTCATAAACTGATATTACCCTATACACACACTGATATTACCCTATATACACCACAAACACTGATATTACCCTATACACACCCTCATACACTGACATTACCCTATAAACACTCTCATACACTGATATTACCCTATACACACACCCTCATACACTATTACCCTATATATACTGATATTACCCTATATACACCCCCATACACTGATATTACCCTATATACACCCTCATACACTGATATTACCTTATATACACCCCCATACACTATTACCCTATACACACACCCTCATACACTGATATTACCCTATATACACCCCCATACACTATTACTCTATATACACCCCCATACACTGATATGACCCTATACACACCCCATACACTGATATTACCCTATATACACCCCCATACACTGATATTACCCTATATACACCCCCATAGACTGATATTACCCTGTACACACCCCCATATACTGATATTACCCTATATACACCCCCATACACTGATATTACCCTATACACACCCTCATACACTGATATTACCCTATATACACTATTACCCTATATACACCCCCATACACTGATATTACCCTATATACACACCCATACACTGATATTACCCTATATACAACCTCATGCACAAATATTACCCTATATACACTGATATTACCCTATATACACCCTCATACACTGATATTACCCTATATACACCCTCATATACTGATATTACCCTATATACACCCTCATACACTGATATTACCCTATATACACCCTCATACACGGACATTACCCTATATACACCCTCATACACTGACATTACCCTATACACACCCCATACACTGACATTACCCTATATACACTGACATGACGCTATATACACTGATATTACCCTATATGCACCCTATATACACCCTCATACACTGATATTACCCTATACACACCCTCATAAACTGATATTACCCTATACACACACTGATATTACCCTATATACACCCCCAAACACTGATATTACCCTATACACACCCTCATACACTGACTGACATTACCCTATATACACCCTCATACACTGATATTACCCTATACACACCCTCATACACTGATATTACCCTATATACACTGATATTACCCTATATACACCCCCATACACTGATATTACCCTATACACACCCTCATACACTGATATTACCCTATATACACTGATATTACCCTATATACACCCCCATACACTGATATTACCCTATATACCCTCATACACTGATATTACCCTATATACACCCCCATACACTGATATTACCCTATACACACACCCTCATACACTGATATTACCCTATATACACCCCCATACACTATTACCCTATATACACCCCATACACTGATATTACCCTATACACACCCCATACACTGATATTACCCTATATACACCCCCATACACTATTACCCTATACACACCCCCATACACTGATATTACCCTATATACACCCCCATACACTGATATTACCCTATACACACCCTCATACACTGATATTACCCTATATACACCCCCATACACTATTACCCTATATACACCCCCATACACTGATATTACCCTATATACACACCCATACACTGATATTACCCTATAAACAACCTCATACACCGATATTACCCTATATACACCCCATGCACCGATATTACCCTATATAAACCCTCATACACTGATATTACCCTATATACACCCTCATACACTGACATTACCCTATATACACCCTCATACACTGACATTACCCTATATACACTCTCATACACTGACATTACCCTATATACACCCTCATACACTGACATTACCCTATATACACCCTCATACACTGACATTACCCTATATACACCCTCATACACTGATATTACCATATATATATATATACACCCCCCTTCACATTACACCGCTTACCATGTGACTCTGGGGAGGGTACATGTGAGAAATATAGGGGGTGTGGAGGAAACTGTAGTTTCCAAGGAGACTGGTCACGTGGCCTGGGGCAGCCCATGTGGTACTATGTCAGGGCTGCTAGTAAAAGAAACAATAAGTGATGAACACGTGCGGTGCTTGTCTGGGTGTTCCAAGATGGCGTCAATAAAATGCTGATGGGGTATCATGGCGGTTTACACAGCCCCGAGCCCGGGAAACATTCCTTTACTGCCCCCAGATAACCCTTTAGTCGTCCATCAACGTCTTCAAGGACCGTACGACAGTAGCTGCAATTGAGAAGAGCAGTTTACAGGAGTACCAAGATGGCGACATGCGCCGGGTCTAAATACCGCATTGTGAGAGGCTAAAGATGGCGACGCTTCCGGAACGGGGGCGGTGTTACCATAGCGATCCGGTCCCACTCCCTGCAGGAGGTGTCGGCGCTACTGTGTGACGTCATTAACGTGCGACTGCCCGACCGACGACGACAGAGAGAAAAGAGCGCGGCCCGGTGTCCAAGGGAGGGGATGAAAGGACGCGGGGGACCCTGGAGAGCAACAGCGGACGTGTACGTGATAGGGGGAGGGAAGACAGAGCTACCACCGGAGGAATAACCTGCACCCCCGTATATCTCCCTGCCATGTACCCCAGTAATATACCGCACCTCATATATCACACTACACTGTACCCGGTAATATACCGCACCTCGTATATCACACTACACTGTACCCCGGTAATATACCGCACCTCATATATCACACTACACTGTACCCCGGTAATATACCGCACCTCATATATCACACTACACTGTACCCCTGTAATATACCGCACCTCATATATCACACTACACTGTACCCGGTAATATACCGCACCTCATATATCACACTACCCTGTACCCCGGTAATATACCGCACCTCATATATCACACTACACTGTACCCCGGTAATATACCACACCTCATATATCACACTACACTGTACCCCGGTAATATACCGCACCTCATATCACACTACCCTGTACCCCGGTAATATACCGCACCTCATATATCACACTACACTGTACCCCGGTAATATACCGCACCTCATATATCACACTACACTGTACCCCAGTAATATACCGCACCTCGTATATCACACTACACTGTACCCCGGTAATATACCGCACCTCATATATCACACTACACTGTACCCCGGTAATATACCGCACCTCATATCACACTACCCTGTACCCCGGTAATATACCGCACCTCATATATCACACTACACTGTACCCCTGTAATATACCCCACCTCATATATCACACTACACTGTACCCCGGTAATATACCGCACCTCGTATATCACACTACACTGTACCCCGGTAATATACCGCACCTCATATATCACACTACACTGTACCCCGGTAATATACCGCACCTCATATATCACACTACACTGTACCCCGGTAATATACCGCACCTCGTATATCACACTACACTGTACCCCGGTAATATACCGCACCTCATATATCACACTGCACTGTACCCCGGTAATATACCGCACCTCATATATCACACTACACTGTACCCCGGTAATATACCGCACCTCGTATATCACACTACACTGTACCCCGGTAATATACCGCACCTCATATATCACACTGCACTGTACCCCGGTAATATACCGCACCTCGTATATCACACTACACTGTACCCCGGTAATATACCGCACCTCGTATATCACACTACACTGTACCCCGGTAATATACCGCACCTCATATATCACACTACACTGTACCCCGGTAATATACCGCACCTCATATATCACACTACACTGTACCCCGGTAATATACCGCACCTCATATATCACACTACACTGTACCCCGGTAATATACCGCACCTCGTATATCACACTACACTGTACCCCGGTAATATACCGCACCTCATATATCACACTACACTGTACCCCGGTAATATACCGCACCTCATATATCACACTACACTGTACCCCGGTAATATACCGCACCTCATATATCACACTACCCTGTACCCCGGTAATATACCGCACCTCATATATCACACTACACTGTACCCCGGTAATATACCGCACCTCATATATCACACTACACTGTACCCCGGTAATATACCGCACCTCGTATATCACACTACACTGTACCCCGGTAATATACCGCACCTCATATACTACACTGTACCCCGGTAATATACCGCACCTCATATATCACACTACACTGTACCCCGGTAATATACCGCACCTCATATATCACACTACACTGTACCCCGGTAATATACCGCACCTCGTATATCACACTACACTGTACCCCGGTAATATACCGCACCTCATATATCACACTACACTGTACCCCGGTAATATACCGCACCTCATATATCACACTACACTGTACCCCGGTAATATACCGCACCTCATATATCACACTACACTGTACCCCGGTAATATACCGCACCTCATATATCACACTACACTGTACCCCGGTAATATACCGCACCTCATATATCACACTACACTGTACCCCGGTAATATACCGCACCTCATATATCACACTACACTGTACCCCGGTAATATACCGCACCTCATATATCACACTGCACTGTACCCCGGTAATATACCGCACCTCATATATCACACTACACTGTACCCCGGTAATATACCGCACCTCGTATATCACACTACACTGTACCCCGGTAATATACCGCACCTCGTATATCACACTACACTGTACCCCGGTAATATACCGCACCTCATATATCACACTACACTGTACCCCGGTAATATACCGCACCTCATATATCACACTACACTGTACCCCGGTAATATACCGCACCTCGTATATCACACTACACTGTACCCCGGTAATATACCGCACCTCGTATATCACACTACACTGTACCCCGGTAATATACCGCACCTCATATATCACACTACACTGTACCCCGGTAATATACCGCACCTCATATATCACACTACACTGTACCCCGGTAATATACCGCACCTCGTATATCACACTACACTGTACCCCGGTAATATACCGCACCTCATATATCACACTACACTGTACCCCGGTAATATACCGCACCTCGTATATCACACTACACTGTACCCCGGTAATATACCGCACCTCGTATATCACACTACACTGTACCCCGGTAATATACCGCACCTCATATATCACACTACACTGTACCCCGGTAATATACCGCACCTCATATATCACACTACACTGTACCCCGGTAATATACCGCACCTCATATATCACACTACACTGTACCCCGGTAATATACCGCACCTCATATATCACACTACACTGTACCCCGGTAATATACCGCACCTCGTATATCACACTACACTGTACCCCGGTAATATACCGCACCTCATATATCACACTACACTGTACCCCGGTAATATACCGCACCTCATATATCACACTACACTGTACCCCGGTAATATACCGCACCTCATATATCACACTACACTGTACCCCGGTAATATACCGCACCTCATATATCACACTACACTGTACCCCGGTAATATACCGCACCTCATATATCACACTACACTGTACCCCGGTAATATACCGCACCTCATATATCACACTACACTGTACCCCGGTAATATACCGCACCTCATATATCACACTACACTGTACCCCGGTAATATACCGCACCTCATATATCACACTACACTGTACCCCGGTAATATACCGCACCTCATATATCACACTACACTGTACCCCGGTAATATACCGCACCTCATATATCACACTACACTGTACCCCGGTAATATACCGCACCTCGTATATCACACTACACTGTACCCCGGTAATATACCGCACCTCATATATCACACTACACTGTACCCCGGTAATATACCGCACCTCATATATCACACTACACTGTACCCCGGTAATATACCGCACCTCATATATCACACTACACTGTACCCCGGTAATATACCGCACCTCATATATCACACTACACTGTACCCCGGTAATATACCGCACCTCGTATATCACACTGCACTGTACCCCGGTAATATACCGCACCTCGTATATCACACTACACTGTACCCCGGTAATATACCGCACCTCATATATCACACTACACTGTACCCCGGTAATATACCGCACCTCATATATCACACTACACTGTACCCCGGTAATATACCGCACCTCATATATCACACTACACTGTACCCCGGTAATATACCGCACCTCATATATCACACTACACTGTACCCCGGTAATATACCGCACCTCATATATCACACTACACTGTACCCCGGTAATATACCGCACCTCGTATATCACACTACACTGTACCCCGGTAATATACCGCACCTCATATATCACACTACACTGTACCCCGGTAATATACCGCACCTCATATATCACACTACACTGTACCCCGGTAATATACTGCACCTCATATATCACACTACACTGTACCCCGGTAATATACCGCACCTCATATATCACACTACACTGTACCCCGGTAATATACCGCACCTCATATATCACACTACACTGTACCCCGGTAATATACCGCACCTCATATATCACACTACACTGTACCCCGGTAATATACTGCACCTCATATATCACACTACACTGTACCCCGGTAATATACCGCATCTCATATATCACACTGCACTGTACCCCGGTAATATACCGCACCTCATATATCACACTACACTGTACCCCGGTAATATACTGCACCTCATATATCACACTACACTGTACCCCGGTAATATACCGCATCTCATATATCACACTACACTGTACCCCGGTAATATACCGCACCTCATATATCACACTGCACTGTACCCCGGTAATATACCGCACCTCGTATATCACACTACACTGTACCCCGGTAATATACCCCACCTCATATATCACACTACACTGTACCCCGGTAATATACCGCACCTCATATATCACACTACACTGTACCCCGGTAATATACCGCACCTCATATATCACACTACACTGTACCCCGGTAATATACCGCACCTCGTATATCACACTACACTGTACCCCGGTAATATACCGCACCTCATATATCACACTACACTGTACCCCGGTAATATACCGCACCTCATATATCACACTACACTGTACCCCGGTAATATACCGCACCTCATATATCACACTACACTGTACCCCGGTAATATACCGCACCTCATATATCACACTACACTGTACCCCGGTAATATACCGCACCTCATATATCACACTACACTGTACCCTGGTAATATACCGCACCTCATATATCACACTACACTGTACCCCGGTAATATACCGCACCTCGTATATCACACTACCCTGTACCCCGGTAATATACCGCACCTCATATATCACACTACACTGTACCCCGGTAATATACCGCACCTCATATATCACACTACACTGTACCCCGGTAATATACCGCACCTCATATATCACACTACACTGTACCCCGGTAATATACCGCACCTCATATATCACACTACACTGTACCCGGTAATATACCGCACCTCGTATATCACACTACACTGTACCCCGGTAATATACCGCACCTCATATATCACACTACACTGTACCCCGGTAATATACCGCACCTCATATATCACACTACACTGTACCCCGGTAATATACCGCACCTCGTATATCACACTACACTGTACCCCGGTAATATACCGCACCTCATATATCACACTACACTGTACCCCGGTAATATACCGCACCTCATATATCACACTACCCTGTACCCCGGTAATATACCGCACCTCATATATCACACTACACTGTACCCCGGTAATATACCGCACCTCATATATCACACTACACTGTACCCCTGTAATATACCGCACCTCATATATCACACTACCCTGTACCCCGGTAATATACCGCACCTCGTATATCACACTGCACTGTACCCCGGTAATATACCGCACCTCATATATCACACTGCACTGTACCCCGGTAATATACCGCACCTCATATATCACACTACACTGTACCCCTGTAATATACCGCACCTCGTATATCACACTACACTGTACCCCGGTAATATACCGCACCTCGTATATCACACTACACTGTACCCCGGTAATATACCGCACCTCGTATATCACACTACACTGTACCCCGGTAATATACCGCACCTCATATATCACACTACACTGTACCCCGGTAATATACCGCACCTCATATATCACACTACCCTGTACCCCGGTAATATACCGCACCTCATATATCACACTACACTGTACCCCTGTAATATACCGCACCTCATATATCACACTACACTGTACCCCGGTAATATACCGCACCTCATATATCACACTACACTGTACCCCGGTAATATACCGCACCTCATATCACACTACCCTGTACCCCGGTAATATACCGCACCTCATATATCACACTACACTGTACCCCGGTAATATACCGCACCTCGTATATCACACTACACTGTACCCCGGTAATATACCGCACCTCGTATATCACACTACACTGTACCCCGGTAATATACCGCACCTCATATATCACACTACACTGTACCCCGGTAATATACCGCACCTCGTATATCACACTGCACTGTACCCCGGTAATATACCGCACCTCGTATATCACACTACACTGTACCCCGGTAATATACCGCACCTCATATATCACACTACACTGTACCCCGGTAATATACCGCACCTCATATATCACACTACACTGTACCCCGGTAATATACCGCACCTCATATATCACACTACACTGTACCCCGGTAATATACCGCACCTCATATATCACACTACACTGTACCCCGGTAATATACCGCACCTCATATATCACACTACCCTGTACCCCGGTAATATACCGCACCTCATATATCACACTACACTGTACCCCGGTAATATACCGCACCTCGTATATCACACTACACTGTACCCCGGTAATATACCGCACCTCATATATCACACTACACTGTACCCCGGTAATATACCGCACCTCATATATCACACTACCCTGTACCCCGGTAATATACCGCACCTCATATATCACACTACACTGTACCCCTGTAATATACCGCACCTCATATATCACACTACACTGTACCCCGGTAATATACCGCACCTCATATATCACACTACACTGTACCCCGGTAATATACCGCACCTCATATCACACTACCCTGTACCCCGGTAATATACCGCACCTCATATATCACACTACACTGTACCCCGGTAATATACCGCACCTCGTATATCACACTACACTGTACCCCGGTAATATACCGCACCTCGTATATCACACTACACTGTACCCCGGTAATATACCGCACCTCATATATCACACTACACTGTACCCCGGTAATATACCGCACCTCGTATATCACACTGCACTGTACCCCGGTAATATACCGCACCTCGTATATCACACTACACTGTACCCCGGTAATATACCGCACCTCATATATCACACTACACTGTACCCCGGTAATATACCGCACCTCGTATATCACACTACACTGTACCCCTGTAATATACCGCACCTCATATATCACACTACACTGTACCCCGGTAATATACCGCACCTCATATATCACACTACACTGTACCCCGGTAATATACCGCACCTCATATATCACACTACACTGTACCCCGGTAATATACCGCACCTCGTATATCACACTACACTGTACCCCGGTAATATACCGCACCTCGTATATCACACTACACTGTACCCCGGTAATATACCGCACCTCATATATCACACTACACTGTACCCCGGTAATATACCGCACCTCATATATCACACTACACTGTACCCCGGTAATATACCGCACCTCGTATATCACACTACACTGTACCCCGGTAATATACCGCACCTCATATATCACACTACACTGTACCCCTGTAATATACCGCACCTCATATATCACACTACACTGTACCCCGGTAATATACCGCACCTCATATATCACACTACACTGTACCCCGGTAATATACCGCACCTCATATATCACACTACACTGTACCCCGGTAATATACCGCACCTCATATATCACACTGCACTGTACCCCGGTAATATACCGCACCTCATATATCACACTACACTGTACCCCGGTAATATACCGCACCTCATATATCACACTACACTGTACCCCGGTAATATACCGCACCTCATATATCACACTACACTGTACCCCGGTAATATACCGCACCTCATATATCACACTACACTGTACCCCGGTAATATACCGCACCTCATATATCACACTACACTGTACCCCGGTAATATACCGCACCTCATATATCACACTACCCTGTACCCCGGTAATATACCGCACCTCATATATCACACTACACTGTACCCCGGTAATATACCGCACCTCGTATATCACACTACACTGTACCCCGGTAATATACCCCACCTCATATATCACACTACACTGTACCCCGGTAATATGCCGCACCTCATATATCACACTGCACTGTACCCCGGTAATATACCGCACCTCATATATCACACTACACTGTACCCCGGTAATATACCGCACCTCGTATATCACACTGCACTGTACCCCGGTAATATACCGCACCTCATATATCACACTACACTGTACCCCGGTAATATACCACACCTCATATATCACACTACACTGTACCCCGGTAATATACCGCACCTCATATATCACACTACACTGTACCCCGGTAATATACCGCACCTCATATATCACACTACACTGTACCCCGGTAATATACCGCACCTCATATATCACACTACACTGTACCCCGGTAATATACCGCACCTCGTATATCACACTACACTGTACCCCGGTAATATACCGCACCTCATATATCACACTACACTGTACCCCGGTAATATACCGCACCTCATATATCACACTACACTGTACCCCTGTAATATACCGCACCTCATATCACACTACCCTGTACCCCGGTAATATACCGCACCTCATATATCACACTACACTGTACCCCGGTAATATACCGCACCTCATATATCACACTACACTGTACCCCGGTAATATACCACACCTCATATATCACACTACACTGTACCCCGGTAATATACCGCACCTCATATATCACACTGCACTGTACCCCGGTAATATACCGCACCTCATATATCACACTACACTGTACCCGGTAATATACCGCACCTCGTATATCACACTACACTGTACCCCGGTAATATACCGCACCTCATATATCACACTACACTGTACCCCGGTAATATACCGCACCTCATATATCACACTACACTGTACCCCGGTAATATACCGCACCTCATATATCACACTACACTGTACCCCGGTAATATACCGCACCTCATATATCACACTACACTGTACCCCGGTAATATACCGCACCTCATATATCACACTACACTGTACCCCGGTAATATACCGCACCTCATATATCACACTACACTGTACCCCGGTAATATACCGCACCTCATATATCACACTACACTGTACCCCGGTAATATACCGCACCTCGTATATCACACTACACTGTACCCCGGTAATATACCGCACCTCGTATATCACACTACACTGTACCCCGGTAATATACCGCACCTCATATATCACACTACACTGTACCCCGGTAATATACCGCACCTCGTATATCACACTGCACTGTACCCCGGTAATATACCGCACCTCGTATATCACACTACACTGTACCCCGGTAATATACCGCACCTCATATATCACACTGCACTGTACCCCGGTAATATACCGCACCTCATATATCACACTACACTGTACCCCGGTAATATACCGCACCTCATATATCACACTACACTGTACCCCGGTAATATACCGCACCTCATATATCACACTACACTGTACCCCGGTAATATACCGCACCTCATATATCACACTACACTGTACCCCGGTAATATACCGCACCTCATATATCACACTACACTGTACCCCGGTAATATACCGCACCTCGTATATCACACTGCACTGTACCCCGGTAATATACCGCACCTCATATATCACACTACACTGTACCCCGGTAATATACCGCACCTCATATATCACACTACACTGTACCCCGGTAATATACCGCACCTCGTATATCACACTGCACTGTACCCCGGTAATATACCGCACCTCATATATCACACTACACTGTACCCCGGTAATATACCGCACCTCATATATCACACTACACTGTACCCCGGTAATATACCGCACCTCATATATCACACTACACTGTACCCCGGTAATATACCGCACCTCGTATATCACACTACACTGTACCCCGGTAATATACCGCACCTCATATATCACACTACACTGTACCCCGGTAATATACCGCACCTCATATATCACACTACACTGTACCCCGGTAATATACCGCACCTCATATATCACACTACACTGTACCCCGGTAATATACCGCACCTCGTATATCACACTACACTGTACCCCGGTAATATACCACACCTCGTATATCACACTACACTGTACCCCGGTAATATACCGCACCTCATATATCACACTACACTGTACCCCGGTAATATACCGCATCTCATATATCACACTACACTGTACCCCGGTAATATACCGCACCTCGTATATCACACTACACTGTACCCCGGTAATATACCGCACCTCATATATCACACTGCACTGTACCCCGGTAATATACCGCACCTCATATATCACACTACACTGTACCCCGGTAATATACCGCACCTCATATATCACACTACACTGTACCCCGGTAATATACCGCACCTCGTATATCACACTACACTGTACCCCGGTAATATACCGCACCTCATATATCACACTACACTGTACCCCGGTAATATACCGCACCTCGTATATCACACTACCCTGTACCCCGGTAATATACCGCACCTCATATATCACACTACCCTGTACCCCGGTAATATACCGCACCTCATATATCACACTACACTGTACCCCGGTAATATACCGCACCTCGTATATCACACTACACTGTACCCCGGTAATATACCGCACCTCATATATCACACTACCCTGTACCCCGGTAATATACCGCACCTCATATATCACACTACACTGTACCCCGGTAATATACCGCACCTCATATATCACACTGCACTGTACCCCGGTAATATACCACACCTCATATATCACACTACACTGTACCCCGGTAATATACCGCACCTCATATATCACACTACACTGTACCCCGGTAATATACCGCACCTCGTATATCACACTACACTGTACCCCGGTAATATACCGCACCTCATATATCACACTACACTGTACCCCGGTAATATACCGCACCTCATATATCACACTACACTGTACCCCGGTAATATACCGCACCTCATATATCACACTACACTGTACCCCGGTAATATACCGCACCTCATATATCACACTACACTGTACCCCGGTAATATACCGCACCTCATATATCACACTGCACTGTACCCCGGTAATATACCGCACCTCATATATCACACTACACTGTACCCCGGTAATATACCGCACCTCATATATCACACTACACTGTACCCCGGTAATATACCGCACCTCATATATCACACTGCACTGTACCCCGGTAATATACCGCACCTCATATATCACACTACACTGTACCCCTGTAATATACCGCACCTCATATCACACTACCCTGTACCCCGGTAATATACCGCACCTCATATATCACACTACACTGTACCCCGGTAATATACCGCACCTCATATATCACACTACACTGTACCCCGGTAATATACCGCACCTCATATATCACACTACACTGTACCCCGGTAATATACCGCATCTCATATATCACACTACACTGTACCCCGGTAATATACCGCACCTCATATATCACACTACACTGTACCCCGGTAATATACCGCACCTCGTATATCACACTACACTGTACCCCGGTAATATACCGCACCTCATATATCACACTACACTGTACCCCGGTAATATACCGCACCTCGTATATCACACTACACTGTACCCCGGTAATATACCGCACCTCATATCACACTACCCTGTACCCCGGTAATATACCGCACCTCATATATCACACTACACTGTACCCCGGTAATATACCGCACCTCGTATATCACACTACACTGTACCCCGGTAATATACCGCACCTCATATATCACACTACACTGTACCCCGGTAATATACCGCACCTCATATATCACACTACACTGTACCCCGGTAATATACCGCACCTCATATATCACACTACACTGTACCCCGGTAATATACCGCACCTCATATATCACACTACACTGTACCCCGGTAATATACCGCACCTCATATATCACACTACACTGTACCCCGGTAATATACCGCACCTCGTATATCACACTACACTGTACCCCGGTAATATACCGCACCTCATATATCACACTACACTGTACCCCGGTAATATACCGCACCTCGTATATCACACTGCACTGTACCCCGGTAATATACCACACCTCGTATATCACACTACACTGTACCCGGTAATATACCGCACCTCATATATCACACTGCACTGTACCCCGGTAATATACCGCACCTCATATATCACACTGCACTGTACCCCGGTAATATACCGCACCTCATATATCACACTACACTGTACCCCGGTAATATACCGCACCTCATATATCACACTACACTGTACCCCGGTAATATACCGCACCTCATATATCACACTACACTGTACCCCTGTAATATACCGCACCTCATATATCACACTACACTGTACCCCGGTAATATACCGCATCTCATATATCACACTACACTGTACCCGGTAATATACCGCATCTCATATATCACACTACACTGTACCCCGGTAATATACCGCATCTCATATATCACACTACACTGTACCCGGTAATATACCGCACCTCATATATCACACTACACTGTACCCCGGTAATATACCGCACCTCATATATCACATTACACTGTACCCCGGTAATATACCGCACCTCATATATCACACTACACTGTACCCCGGTAATATACTGCACCTCATATATCACACTGCACTGTACCCCGGTAATATACCGCACCTCATATATCACACTGCACTGTACCCCGGTAATATACCGCACCTCATATATCACACTGCACTGTACCCCGGTAATATACCGCACCTCATATATCACACTACACTGTACCCCGGTAATATACCGCACCTCGTATATCACACTACACTGTACCCCGGTAATATACCGCACCTCATATATCACACTACACTGTACCCCGGTAATATACCGCACCTCGTATATCACACTACACTGTACCCCGGTAATATACCGCACCTCATATATCACACTACACTGTACCCCGGTAATATACCGCACCTCATATATCACACTACACTGTACCCCGGTAATATACCGCACCTCATATATCACACTACACTGTACCCCGGTAATATACCGCACCTCGTATATCACACTACACTGTACCCCGGTAATATACCGCACCTCGTATATCACACTACACTGTACCCCGGTAATATACCGCACCTCATATATCACACTGCACTGTACCCCGGTAATATACCGCACCTCATATATCACACTACACTGTACCCCGGTAATATACCGCACCTCATATATCACACTACACTGTACCCCGGTAATATACCGCACCTCATATATCACACTACACTGTACCCCGGTAATATACCGCACCTCATATATCACACTACACTGTACCCCGGTAATATACCGCACCTCATATATCACACTACACTGTACCCCGGTAATATACCGCACCTCATATATCACACTACACTGTACCCCGGTAATATACCGCACCTCATATATCACACTACACTGTACCCCGGTAATATACCGCACCTCATATATCACACTACACTGTACCCCGGTAATATACCGCACCTCGTATATCACACTACACTGTACCCCGGTAATATACCGCACCTCATATATCACACTGCACTGTACCCCGGTAATATACCGCACCTCGTATATCACACTGCACTGTACCCCGGTAATATACCGCACCTCATATATCACACTGCACTGTACCCCGGTAATATACCGCACCTCGTATATCACACTGCACTGTACCCCGGTAATATACCGCACCTCATATATCACACTACACTGTACCCCGGTAATATACCGCACCTCATATATCACACTACACTGTACCCCGGTAATATACCACACCTCATATATCACACTACACTGTACCCCGGTAATATACCGCACCTCATATATCACACTACACTGTACCCCGGTAATATACCCCACCTCATATATCACACTACACTGTACCCCGGTAATATACCGCACCTCATATATCACACTACACTGTACCCCGGTAATATACCGCACCTCGTATATCACACTACACTGTACCCCGGTAATATACCGCACCTCATATATCACACTGCACTGTACCCCGGTAATATACCGCACCTCATATATCACACTGCACTGTACCCCGGTAATATACCGCACCTCATATATCACACTACACTGTACCCCGGTAATATACCGCATCTCATATATCACACTACACTGTACCCCGGTAATATACCGCACCTCGTATATCACACTACACTGTACCCCGGTAATATACCGCACCTCATATATCACACTACACTGTACCCCGGTAATATACCGCACCTCATATATCACACTACACTGTACCCCGGTAATATACCGCACCTCATATATCACACTACCCTGTACCCCGGTAATATACCACACCTCGTATATCACACTACACTGTACCCCGGTAATATACCGCACCTCATATATCACACTGCACTGTACCCCGGTAATATACCGCACCTCATATATCACACTACACTGTACCCCGGTAATATACCGCACCTCATATATCACACTACACTGTACCCCGGTAATATACCGCACCTCATATATCACACTACACTGTACCCCGGTAATATACCGCACCTCATATATCACACTACACTGTACCCCGGTAATATACCGCACCTCGTATATCACACTACACTGTACCCCGGTAATATACCGCACCTCATATATCACACTACCCTGTACCCCGGTAATATACCGCACCTCATATATCACACTGCACTGTACCCCGGTAATATACCGCACCTCATATATCACACTGCACTGTACCCCGGTAATATACCGCACCTCATATATCACACTACACTGTACCCGGTAATATACCGCACCTCATATATCACACTACACTGTACCCCGGTAATATACCGCACCTCATATATCACACTACACTGTACCCCGGTAATATACCGCACCTCATATATCACACTGCACTGTACCCCGGTAATATACCGCACCTCATATATCACACTACACTGTACCCCGGTAATATACCCCACCTCATATATCACACTACACTGTACCCCGGTAATATACCGCACCTCGTATATCACACTACACTGTACCCCGGTAATATACCGCACCTCATATATCACACTACACTGTACCCGGTAATATACCGCATCTCATATATCACACTGCACTGTACCCCGGTAATATACCGCACCTCGTATATCACACTACACTGTACCCCGGTAATATACCGCACCTCATATATCACACTGCACTGTACCCCGGTAATATACCGCACCTCATATATCACACTACACTGTACCCCGGTAATATACCGCACCTCGTATATCACACTACACTGTACCCCGGTAATATACCACACCTCATATATCACACTACACTGTACCCCGGTAATATACCGCACCTCATATATCACACTACACTGTACCCCGGTAATATACCGCACCTCGTATATCACACTACACTGTACCCCGGTAATATACCGCACCTCGTATATCACACTACACTGTACCCCGGTAATATACCGCACCTCATATATCACACTGCACTGTACCCCGGTAATATACCGCACCTCGTATATCACACTACACTGTACCCCGGTAATATACCGCACCTCGTATATCACACTACACTGTACCCCGGTAATATACCGCACCTCGTATATCACACTGCACTGTACCCCGGTAATATACCGCACCTCATATATCACACTGCACTGTACCCCGGTAATATACCGCACCTCATATATCACACTACACTGTACCCCGGTAATATACCACACCTCATATATCACACTACACTGTACCCCGGTAATATACCGCACCTCATATATCACACTACACTGTACCCCGGTAATATACCGCACCTCATATATCACACTACACTGTACCCCGGTAATATACCGCACCTCATATATCACACTACACTGTACCCCGGTAATATACCGCACCTCGTATATCACACTACACTGTACCCCGGTAATATACCGCACCTCGTATATCACACTACACTGTACCCCGGTAATATACCGCACCTCATATATCACACTACACTGTACCCCGGTAATATACCGCACCTCATATATCACACTACCCTGTACCCCGGTAATATACCGCACCTCATATATCACACTACACTGTACCCCGGTAATATACCGCACCTCGTATATCACACTGCACTGTACCCCGGTAATATACCGCACCTCATATATCACACTACACTGTACCCCGGTAATATACCGCACCTCATATATCACACTACACTGTACCCTGGTAATATACCGCACCTCATATATCACACTACACTGTACCCCGGTAATATACCGCACCTCATATATCACACTACACTGTACCCCGGTAATATACCGCACCTCATATATCACACTACACTGTACCCCGGTAATATACCGCACCTCATATATCACACTACACTGTACCCCGGTAATATACCGCACCTCATATATCACACTACACTGTACCCCGGTAATATACCGCATCTCATATATCACACTACACTGTACCCCGGTAATATACCGCACCTCATATATCACACTACACTGTACCCCGGTAATATACCGCACCTCATATATCACACTACACTGTACCCCGGTAATATACCGCACCTCATATATCACACTACACTGTACCCCGGTAATATACCGCACCTCATATATCACACTACACTGTACCCCGGTAATATACCGCACCTCATATATCACACTACACTGTACCCCGGTAATATACCGCACCTCATATATCACACTACACTGTACCCCGGTAATATACCGCACCTCATATATCACACTACACTGTACCCTGGTAATATACCGCACCTCATATATCACACTACACTGTACCCCGGTAATATACCGCACCTCATATATCACACTACACTGTACCCCGGTAATATACCGCACCTCGTATATCACACTACACTGTACCCCGGTAATATACCGCACCTCGTATATCACACTACACTGTACCCCGGTAATATACCGCACCTCGTATATCACACTACACTGTACCCCGGTAATATACCGCACCTCGTATATCACACTACACTGTACCCCGGTAATATACCGCACCTCGTATATCACACTACACTGTACCCCGGTAATATACCGCACCTCATATATCACACTACACTGTACCCCGGTAATATACCGCACCTCATATATCACACTACACTGTACCCCGGTAATATACCGCACCTCATATATCACACTACACTGTACCCCGGTAATATACCGCACCTCATATATCACACTACACTGTACCCGGTAATATACCGCACCTCATATATCACACTACACTGTACCCCGGTAATATACCACACCTCATATATCACACTGCACTGTACCCCGGTAATATACCGCACCTCATATATCACACTACACTGTACCCCGGTAATATACCGCACCTCATATATCCCTCATGCTTGGCCTTTGTATTATTCTGTTCACCGCTCTGAGTTTTGTCGCTGTCCGTGTTCTTGACCGTCGTCGTTCTGCGGCTTGTAGCACCACATCCGGCTCCCCTATAAGTTCTGCCCTCCGTAATCTCTCGTGCCTTTGCTCCTTCTATTTTGCGGGGTGAAGGAGCGCGGCTTTATAGGGTAAGGCATTGAGTATATTTGGCTTTTCCTGGCTTTGTGTCTTGCAGCTCCCCACGATGAGGCACACCCCTGTCCAGCGCCATCTTCCTCCCTTTACCAGCCACCTCCTGCCTCCCGACAAACATGGCAAAATGTTCAGTATCCGGGATGACCGTTTCCGGGAGGACAGTATACGAGAGGAGAACTGCTGGGAAGAAGAGGAGGAGGAAGAGTCCCAGCTGAAGAAGTCCTGTCAGCAGCCCCCGAGACAGCGCAGAGGGCGAAGACTGCGGCTACGCGTGCTGCGCTCCCTCTACTGTCGCCTCTACAAGAGGACAATCTCGCTGCCTTTCTACTGGAAGATATGGGGCAGTCTGGGGGGACGCCGTAGACGAAATGGGGCCAGGAGAAGGGAAGGGGGTGGAGGCTCGGCAGGAATGGCGGTGGGGAAGGCACAACGCTTAGGACCTATGGAGGAGCAGTCACTGGCCAATCACGTAGCTGAGGATGACGAAGGTAAGGGGCGCGCTCGTGCCGGCGTGTTTCCTCTGCCCATATAACCCGTTCCTCAATATGTCTCCCCTTCTTTTTACCACCAGGTCCAACGCTCAAACTTCCGAACGGTTTCGCAACTCTCCCCACGGAGTCCGACGCCATCCTCATCACCAATGTGTGCAGCATCGGAGGACAGGACGGACCAGCCCCAAATGGACCCCACAACCAAGGAGGTCTAAGTCCAGCTACAGAGAAGGAGGTCCAGGCCCCGGCATTAACAGAGGAACATGTGGCCTGTGTGCAGAGTGAGTCCACTTTATACTCCGCCCCCTGCTATCTGCCCATACTGCGCTACCGTCACATGCTATATTACACCGGTATTATCCCCTAGAAGCCTTACTGGTACCACCGAGTCACCATACAATGTCCTCTCCTCAGCTATTCAGGCCTGTAGGTCAATGCTGCCATATATGTTGTCACTGTGTACAAACCTTACATTACTGATCCTGAGTTATATCCTGTATTATACTCCAGAGCTGCACTCACTATTCTGCTGGTGGAGTCACTGTGTACATACATTACATTACTTATCCTGTACTGATCCTGAGTTATATCCTGTATTATACTCCAGAGCTGTACTCACTATTCTGCTGGTGGGGTCACTGCGTACATACATTACTTATCCTGTACTGATCCTGAGTTATATCCTGTATTATACTCCAGAGCTGCTCTCACTATTCTGCTGGTGGAGTCACTGTGTACATACTTTACATTACTTATCCTGTACTGATCCTGAGTTATATCCTGTATTATACTCCAGAGCTGCACTCACTATTCTGCTGGTGGAGTCACTGTGTACATACATTACATTACTGATCCTGTACTGATCCTGAGTTACATCCTGTATTATACCCCAGAGCTGCACTCACCAGTCTGCTGGTGGAGTCCCTGTGTACATACATTACTTATCCTGTACTGATCCTGAGTTACATCCTGTATTATACTCCAGAGCTGCACTCACTATTCTGCTGGTGGAGTCACTGCGTACATACATTACATTACTTATCCTGTACTGATCCTGAGTTACATCCTGTATTATACTCCAGAGCTGCACTCACTATCCTGCTGGTGGAGTCACTGTGTACATACATTACATTACTTATCCTGTACTGATCCTGAGTTACATCCTGTATTACACTCCAGAGCTGCACTCACTATTCTGCTGGTGGAGTCACTGTGTACATACATTACATTACTTATCCTGTACTGATCCTGAGTTATATCCTGTATTATACTCCAGAGCTGCTCTCACTATTCTGCTGGTGGAGTCACTGTGTACATACATTACATTACTTATCCTGTACTGATCCTGAGTTATATCCTGTATTATACTCCAGAGCTGCACTCACTATTCTGCTGGTGGAGTCACTGTGTACATACATTACATTACTGTACTGATCCTGAGTTACATCCTGTATTATACTCCAGAGCTGCACTCACTATTCTGCTGGTGGAGTCACTGTGCACATACATTACATTACTTATCCTGCACTGATCCTGAGTTACATCCTGTATTATACTCCAGAGCTGCACTCACTATTCTGCTGGTGCAGTCACTGTGTACATACATTACTTATCCTGTACTGATACTGAGTTACATCCTGTATTATACTGCAGAGCTGTACTCCCTATTCTGCTGGTGGAGTCACTGTGTATATACATTACTGATCCTGAGTTATATCCTGTATTATACTCCAGAGCTGCACTCACTATTCTGCTGGTGGAGTCACTGTGTACATACATTACATTATTGATCCTGAGTTACATCCTGTATTATACTCCAGAGCTGCACTCACTATTCTGCTGGTGGAGTCACTGTGTACATACATTACATTACTTATCCTGTACAGATCCTGAGTTATATCCTGTATTATACTCCAGAGCTGCACTCACTATTCTGCTGGTAGTCTCACTGTGTACATACATTACTTATCCTGTACTGATCCTGAGTTATATCCTGTATTATACTCCAGAGCTGCACTCACTATTCTGCTGGTGGAGTCACTGTGTACATACATTACTTATCCTGTACTGATCCTGAGTTATATCCTGTATTATACTCCAGAGCTGCACCCACTATTCTGCTGGTGGAGTCACTGTGTACATACATTACATTACTTATCCTGTACTGATCCTGAGTTATATCCTGTATTATACTCCGGAGCTGCACTCACGATTCTGCTGGTGGAGTCACTGTGTACATACATTACTTATCCTGTACTGATCCTGAGTTATATCCTGTATTATACTCCAGAGCTGCACTCACTATTCTGCTGGTGGAGTCACTGTGTACATACATTACATTACTTATCCTGTACTGATCCTGAGTTATATCCTGTATTATACCCCAGAGCTGCACTCACTATTCTGCTGGTGCAGTCACTGTGTACATACATTACTTATCCTGTACTGATACTGAGTTACATCCTGTATTATAAAGCAGAGCTGTACTCACTATTCTGCTGGTGGAGTTACTGTGTATATACATTACTTATCCTGTACTGATCCTGAGTTATATCCTGTATTATACTCCAGAGCTGCACTCACTATTCTGCTGGTGGAGTCACTGTGTACATACATTACATTACTGATCCTGAGTTACATCCTGTATTATACTCCAGAGCTGCACTCACTATTCTGCTGGTGGAGTCACTGTGTACATACATTACATTACTTATTCTGTACAGATCCTGAGTTATATCCTGTATTATACTCCAGAGCTGCACTCACTATTCTGCTGGTGGAGTCACTGTGTACGTACATTACATTACTTATCCTGCACTGATCCTGAGTTACATCCTGTATTATACTCCAGAGCTGCACTCACTAGTCTGCTGGTGCAGTCACTGTGTACATACATTACTTATCCTGTACTGATACTGAGTTACATCCTGTATTATACTGCAGAGCTGTACTCACTATTCTGCTGGTGGAGTTACTGTGTATATACATTACTTATCCTGTACTGATCCTGAGTTATATCCTGTATTATACTCCAGAGCTGCACTAACTATTCTGCTGGTGGAGTCACTGTACATACATTACATTACTTATCCTGTACAGATCCTGAGTTATATCCTGTATTATACTCCAGAGCTGCACCCACTATTCTGCTGGTGGAGTCACTGTGTACATTACATTACTTATCCTGTACTGATCCTGAGTTAGATCCTGTATTATACTCCAGAGCTGCACTCACTATTCTGCTGGTGGGGTCACTGCGTACATATATTACTTATCCTGTACTGATCCTGAGTTAGATCCTGTATTATACTCCAGAGCTGCACTCACTATTCTGCTGGTGCAGTCACTGTGTACATTCATTACATTACTTATCCTGTACTGATCCTGAGTTATATCCTGTATTATACTCCAGAGCTGCACTCACTCTTCTGCTGGTGGAGTCACTGTGTACATACATTACATTACTTATCCTGTATTGATCCTGAGTTACATCCTGTATTATACTCCAGAGCTGCACTCACTATTCTGCTGGTGGAGTCACTGTGTACATACATTACATTACTTATCCTGTACTGATCCTGAGTTAGATCCTGTATTATACTCCGGAGCTGCACTCACGATTCTGCTGGTGGAGTCACTGTGTACATACATTACATTACTTATCCTGAGTTATATCCTATATTCTACTCCAGAGCTGCACTCACTATTCTGCTGGTGGAGTCACTGTGTACATACATTACATTACTTATCCTGTACTGATCCTGAGTTACATCCTGTATTATACTCCAGAGCTGCACTCACTATTCTGCTGGTGGAGTCACTGTGTACATACATTACATTACTGATCCTGTACTGATCCTGAGTTACATCCTGTATTATACTCCAGAGCTGTACTCACTATTCTGCTGGTGGAGTCACTGTGTACATACATTACATTACTTATCCTGTACTGATCCTGAGTTACATCCTGTATTATACTCCAGAGCTGCACTCACTATTCTGCTGGTGGAGTCACTGTGTATATACATTACTTATCCTGTACAGATCCTGAGTTACATCCTGTATTATACTCCAGAGCTGCACTCACTATTCTGCTGGTGGAGTCACTGTGTACATACATTACATTACTTATCCTGTACTGATCCTGAGTTACATCCTGTATTATACTCCAGAGCTGCACTCACTATTCTGCTGGTGGAGTCACTGTGTATATACATTACTTATCCTGTACAGATCCTGAGTTACATCCTGTATTATACTCCAGAGCTGCACCCACTATTCTTCTGGTGGAGTCACTGTGTACATACATTACATTACTTATCCTGTACTAATCCTGAGTTATATCCTGTATTATACCCCAGAGCTGCACTCGCTATTCTGCTGGTGGAGTCACTGTGTACATACATTACATTACTGTACTGATCCTGAGTTACATCCTGTATTATACTCCAGAGCTGCACTCACTATTCTGCTGGTGGAGTCACTGTGCACATACATTACATTACTTATCCTGCACTGATCCTGAGTTACATCCTGTATTATACTCCAGAGCTGCACTCACTATTCTGCTGGTGCAGTCACTGTGTACATACATTACTTATCCTGTACTGATACTGAGTTACATCCTGTATTATAAAGCAGAGCTGTACTCACTATTCTGCTGGTGGAGTTACTGTGTATATACATTACTTATCCTGTACTGATCCTGAGTTATATCCTGTATTATACTCCAGAGCTGCACTCACTATTCTGCTGGTGGAGTCACTGTGTACATACATTACATTACTGATCCTGAGTTACATCCTGTATTATACTCCAGAGCTGCACTCACTATTCTGCTGGTGGAGTCACTGTGTACATACATTACATTACTTATCCTGTACAGATCCTGAGTTACATCCTGTATTATACTGCAGAGCTGTACTCACTATTCTGCTGGTGGAGTTACTGTGTATATACATTACTTATCCTGTACTGATCCTGAGTTATATCCTGTATTATACTCCAGAGCTGCACTCACTATTCTGCTGGTGGAGTCACTGTGTACATACATTACTTATCCTGTACTGATCCTGAGTTACATCCTGTATTATACTCCAGAGCTGCACCCACTATTCTGCTGGTGGAGTCACTGTGTACATACATTACATTACTTATCCTGTACTGATCCTGAGTTAGATCCTGTATTATACTCCAGAGCTGCACTCACTATTCTGCTGGTGGGGTCACTGCGTACATATATTACTTATCCTGTACTGCTCCTGAGTTAGATCCTGTATTATACTCCAGAGCTGCACTCACTATTCTGCTGGTGGAGTCACTGTGTACATACATTACATTACTTTACTTATCCTGTACTGATCCTGAGTTATATATCCTGTATTATACTCCGGAGCTGCACTCACGATTCTGCTG
The DNA here is from genome assembly GCF_050947455.1 of Rhinoderma darwinii. Taxonomy (NCBI): domain Eukaryota; kingdom Metazoa; phylum Chordata; class Amphibia; order Anura; family Rhinodermatidae; genus Rhinoderma; species Rhinoderma darwinii. The sequence goes on from NW_027461749.1 coordinate 384,687, forward strand.
GTGGAGTCACTGTGTACATACATTACATTACTTATCCTGTACTGATCCTGAGTTATATCCTGTATTATACTCCAGAGCTGCACTCACTATTCTGCTGGTGGAGTCACTGTGTACATACATTACATTACTGATCCTGAGTTACATCCTGTATTATACTCCAGAGCTGCACTCACTATTCTGCTGGTGGAGTCACTGTGTACATACATTACATTACTTATCCTGTACAGATCCTGAGTTACGTCCTGTATTATACTGCAGAGCTGTACTCACTATTCTGCTGGTGGAGTTACTGTGTATATACATTACTTATCCTGTACTGATCCTGAGTTATATCCTGTATTCTACTCCAGAGCTGCACTCACTATTCTGCTGGTGGAGTCACTGTGTACATACATTACTTATCCTGTACTGATCCTGAGTTACATCCTGTATTATACTCCAGAGCTGCACCCACTATTCTGCTGGTGGAGTCACTGTGTACATACATTACATTACTTATCCTGTACTGATCCTGAGTTAGATCCTGTATTATACTCCAGAGCTGCACTCACTATTCTGCTGGTGGGGTCACTGCGTACATATATTACTTATCCTGTACTGCTCCTGAGTTAGATCCTGTATTATACTCCAGAGCTGCACTCCCTATTCTGCTGGTGGAGTCACTGTGTACATACATTACATTACTGATCCTGAGTTATATCCTGTATTATACTCCAGAGCCGCACTCACTATTCTGCTTGTGGAGTCACTGTGTACATACATTACATTACTTATCCTGTACTGATCCTGAGTTACATCCTGTATTATACTCCAGAGCTGCACTCACTATTCTGCTGGTGGAGTCACTGTGTACATACATTACATTACTGATCCTGTACTGATCCTGAGTTACATCCTGTATTATACTCCAGAGCTGTACTCACTATTCTGCTGGTGGAGTCACTGTGTACATACATTACATTACTTATCCTGTACTGATCCTGAGTTACATCCTGTATTATACTCCAGAGCTGCACTCACTATTCTGCTGGTGGAGTCACTGTGTATATACATTACTTATCCTGTACAGATCCTGAGTTACATCCTGTATTATACTCCAGAGCTGCACCCACTATTCTTCTGGTGGAGTCACTGTGTACATACATTACATTACTTATCCTGTACTGATCCTGAGTTATATCCTGTATTATACTCCGGAGCTGCACTCACGATTCTGCTGGTGGAGTCACTGTGTACATACATTACTTATCCTGTACTGATCCTGAGTTATATCCTGTATTATACTCCAGAGCTGCACTCACTATTCTGCTGGTGGAGTCACTGTGTACATACATTACATTATCCTGTACTGATGCTGAGTTACATCCTGTATTATACTCCAGAGCTGCACTCACTATTCTGCTTGTGGAGTCACTGTGTACATACATTACATTACATTAATTATCCTGTACTGATCCTGAGTTACATCCTGTATTCTACACCAGAGCTGCACTCACTATTCTGCTGGTGGAGTCACTGTGTACATACATTACATTACTTATCCTGTACTAATCCTGAGTTATATCCTGTATTATACCCCAGAGCTGCACTCACTATTCTGCTGGTGGAGTCACTGTGTACATACATTACTTATCCTGTACTGATACTGAGTTACATCCTGTATTATACTGCAGAGCTGTACTCCCTATTCTGCTGGTGGAGTTACTGTGTATATACATTACTTATCCTGTACTGATCCTGAGTTACATCCTGTATTATACTCCAGAGCTGCACCCACTATTCTGCTGGTGGAGTCACTGTGTACATACATTACATTACTGATCCTGAGTTACATCCTGTATTATACTCCAGAGCTGCACTCACTATTCTGCTGGTGGAGTCACTGTGTACATACATTACATTACTTATCCTGTACAGATCCTGAGTTATATCCTGTATTATACTCCAGAGCTGCACTCACTATTCTGCTGGTGGAGTCACTGTGTACATACATTACTTATCCTGTACTGATCCTGAGTTACATCCTGTATTATACTCCAGAGCTGCACTCACTATTCTGCTGGTGGAGTCAATGTGTACATACATTACATTACTTATCCTGTACTGATCCTGAGTTACATCCTGTATTATACTCCAGAGCTGCACTCACTATTCTGCTGGTGGGGTCACTGCGTACATACATTACTTATCCTGTACTGATCCTGAGTTACATCCTGTATTATACTCCAGAGCTGCACTCATTATTCTGCTGGTGGAGTCACTGTGTACATACATTACTTATCCTGTACTGATCCTGAGTTATATCCTGTATTATACTCCAGAGCTGCACTCACTATTCTGCTGGTGGGGTCACTGTGTACATACATTACATTACTTATCCTGTACTGATCCTGAGTTACATCCTGTATTATGCTCCAGAGCTGCACTCACTATTCTGCTGGTGGAGTCACTGTGCACATACATTACATTACTTATCCTGCACTGATCCTGAGTTACATCCTGTATTATACTCCAGAGCTGCACTCACTATTCTGCTGGTGCAGTCACTGTGTACATACATTACTTATCCTGTACTGATACTGAGTTACATCCTGTATTATACTGCAGAGCTGTACTCCCTATTCTGCTGGTGGAGTTACTGTGTATATACATTACTTATCCTGTACTGATCCTGAGTTACATCCTGTATTATACTCCAGAGCTGCACCCACTATTCTGCTGGTGGAGTCACTGTGTACATACATTACATTACTGATCCTGAGTTACATCCTGTATTATACTCCAGAGCTGCACTCACTATTCTGCTGGTGGAGTCACTGTGTACATACATTACTTATCCTGTACTGATCCTGAGTTACATCCTGTATTATACTCCAGAGCTGCACTCACTATTCTGCTGGTGGAGTCACTGTGTACATACATTACATTACTTATCCTGTACTGATCCTGAGTTACATCCTGTATTATACTCCAGAGCTGCACTCACTATTCTGCTGGTGGGGTCACTGCGTACATACATTACTTATCCTGTACTGATCCTGAGTTACATCCTGTATTATACTCCAGAGCTGCACTCACTATTCTGCTGGTGGAGTCACTGTGTACATACATTACATTACTTATCCTGTACTGATCCTGAGTTATATCCTGTATTATACTCCAGAGCTGCACTCACTATTCTGCTGGTGGGGTCACTGTGTACATACATTACATTACTTATCCTGTACTGATCCTGAGTTACATCCTGTATTATGCTCCAGAGCTGCACTCACTATTCTGCTGGTGGGGTCACTGCGTACATACATTACTTATCCTGTACTGATCCTGAGTTACATCCTGTATTATACTCCAGAGCTGCACTCACTATTCTGCTGGTGGGGTCACTGCGTACATACATTACTTGTCCTGTACTGATCCTGAGTTACATCCTGTATTATACTCCAGAGCTGCACTCACTATTCTGCTGGTGGGGTCACTGCGTACATACATTACTTATCCTGTACTGATCCTGAGTTACATCCTGTATTATACTCCAGAGCTGCACTCACTATTCTGCTGGTGGAGTCACTGTGTACATACATTACATTACTGATCCTGAGTTACATCCTGTATTATACTCCAGAGCTGCACTCACTATTCTGCTGGTGGAGTCACTGTGTACATACATTACATTACTTATCCTGTACAGATCCTGAGTTATATCCTGTATTATACTCCAGAGCTGCACTCACTATTCTGCTGGTGGAGTCACTGTGTACATACATTACTTATCCTGTACTGATCCTGAGTTACATCCTGTATTATACTCCAGAGCTGCACCCACTATTCTGCTGGTGGAGTCACTGTGTACATACATTACATTACTTATCCTGTACTGATCCTGAGTTAGATCCTGTATTATACTCCAGAGCTGCACTCACTATTCTGCTGGTGGGGTCACTGCGTACATACATTACTTATCCTGTAATGATCCTGAGTTAGATCCTGTATTATACTCCAGAGCTGCACTCACTATTCTGCTGGTGCAGTCACTGTGTACATTCATTACATTACTTATCCTGTACTGATCCTGAGTTATTTCCTGTATTATACTCCAGAGCTGCACTCACTATTCTGCTGGTGGAGTCACTGTGTACATACATTACATTACTTTACTTATCCTGTACTGATCCTGAGTTATATATCCTGTATTATACTCCGGAGCTGCACTCACGATTCTGCTGGTGGAGTCACTGTGTACATACATTACATTACTTATCCTGTACTGATCCTGAGTTATATCCTGTATTATACTCCAGAGCTGCACTCCCTATTCTGCTGGTGGAGTCACTGTGTACATACATTACATTACTGATCCTGAGTTATATCCTGTATTATACTCCGGAGCTGCACTCACTATTCTGCTGGTGGAGTCACTGTGTACATACATTACATTACTTATCCTGTACTGATCCTGAGTTACATCCTGTATTATACTCCAGAGCTGCACTCACTATTCTGCTGGTGGAGTCACTGTGTATATACATTACTTATCCTGTACAGATCCTGAGTTACATCCTGTATTATACTCCAGAGCTGCACTCACTATTCTGCTGGTGGAGTCACTGTGTACATACATTACATTACTTATCCTGTACTGATCCTGAGTTACATCCTGTATTATACTCCAGAGCTGCACTCACTATTCTGCTGGTGGAGTCACTGTGTATATACATTACTTATCCTGTACAGATCCTGAGTTACATCCTGTATTATACTCCAGAGCTGCACCCACTATTCTGCTGGTGGAGTCACTGTGTACATACATTACATTACTTATCCTGTACTGATCCTGAGTTATATCCTGTATTCTACTCCGGAGCTGCACTCACGATTCTGCTGGTGGAGTCACTGTGTACATACATTACATTACTTATCCTGTACTGATCCTGAGTTATATCCTGTATTATACTCCAGAGCTGCACTCACTATTCTGCTGGTGGAGTCACTGTGTACATACATTACATTACATTAATTATCCTGTACTGATCCTGAGTTATATCCTGTATTATACTCCAGAGCTGCACTCGCTATTCTGCTGGTGGAGTCACTGTGTACATACATTACATTACTTATCCTGTACTGATCCTGAGTTATATCCTGTATTATACCCCAGAGCTGCACTCACTATTCTGCTGGTGGAGTCACTGTGTACATACATTACATTACTGATCCTGAGTTATATCCTGTATTATACTCCAGAGCTGCACTCACTATTCTGCTGGTGGAGTCACTGTGTACATACATTACATTACTTATCCTGTACTGATCCTGAGTTACATCCTGTATTATACTCCAGAGCTGCACTCACTATTCTGCTGGTGCAGTCACTGTGTACATACATTACTTATCCTGTACTGATACTGAGTTACATCCTGTATTATACTGCAGAGCTGTACTCACTATTCTGCTGGTGGAGTTACTGTGTATATACATTACTTATCCTGTACTGATCCTGAGTTATATCCTGTATTATACTCCAGAGCTGCACTCACTATTCTGCTGGTGGAGTCACTGTGTACATACATTACTTATCCTGTACTGATCCTGAGTTACATCCTGTATTATACTCCAGAGCTGCACTCACTATTCTGCTGGTGGAGTCACTGTGTACATACATTACATTACTTATCCTGTACAGATCCTGAGTTATATCCTGTATTATACTCCAGAGCTGCACTCACTATTCTGCTGGTGGAGTCACTGTGTATATACATTACTTATCCTGTACTGATCCTGAGTTATATCCTGTATTATACTCCAGAGCTGCACTCACTATTCTGCTGGTGGAGTCACTGTGTACATACATTACATTACTGATCCTGAGTTACATCCTGTATTATACTCCAGAGCTGCACTCACTATTCTGCTGGTGGAGTCACTGTGTACATACATTACTTATCCTGTACAGATCCTGAGTTATATCCTGTATTATACTCCAGAGCTGCACTCACTATTCTGCTGGTGGAGTCACTGTGTACATACATTACTTATCCTGTACTGATCCTGAGTTACATCCTGTATTATACTCCAGAGCTGCACTCACTATTCTGCTGGTGGAGTCAATGTGTACATACATTACATTACTTATCCTGTACTGATCCTGAGTTACATCCTGTATTATACTCCAGAGCTGCACTCACTATTCTGCTGGTGGGGTCACTGCGTACATACATTACTTATCCTGTACTGATCCTGAGTTACATCCTGTATTATACTCCAGAGCTGCACTCATTATTCTGCTGGTGGAGTCACTGTGTACATACATTACTTATCCTGTACTGATCCTGAGTTATATCCTGTATTATACTCCAGAGCTGCACTCACTATTCTGCTGGTGGGGTCACTGTGTACATACATTACATTACTTATCCTGTACTGATCCTGAGTTACATCCTGTATTATGCTCCAGAGCTGCACTCACTATTCTGCTGGTGGAGTCACTGTGCACATACATTACATTACTTATCCTGCACTGATCCTGAGTTACATCCTGTATTATACTCCAGAGCTGCACTCACTATTCTGCTGGTGCAGTCACTGTGTACATACATTACTTATCCTGTACTGATACTGAGTTACATCCTGTATTATACTGCAGAGCTGTACTCCCTATTCTGCTGGTGGAGTTACTGTGTATATACATTACTTATCCTGTACTGATCCTGAGTTACATCCTGTATTATACTCCAGAGCTGCACCCACTATTCTGCTGGTGGAGTCACTGTGTACATACATTACATTACTGATCCTGAGTTACATCCTGTATTATACTCCAGAGCTGCACTCACTATTCTGCTGGTGGAGTCACTGTGTACATACATTACTTATCCTGTACTGATCCTGAGTTACATCCTGTATTATACTCCAGAGCTGCACTCACTATTCTGCTGGTGGAGTCACTGTGTACATACATTACATTACTTATCCTGTACTGATCCTGAGTTACATCCTGTATTATACTCCAGAGCTGCACTCACTATTCTGCTGGTGGGGTCACTGCGTACATACATTACTTATCCTGTACTGATCCTGAGTTACATCCTGTATTATACTCCAGAGCTGCACTCACTATTCTGCTGGTGGAGTCACTGTGTACATACATTACATTACTTATCCTGTACTGATCCTGAGTTATATCCTGTATTATACTCCAGAGCTGCACTCACTATTCTGCTGGTGGGGTCACTGTGTACATACATTACATTACTTATCCTGTACTGATCCTGAGTTACATCCTGTATTATGCTCCAGAGCTGCACTCACTATTCTGCTGGTGGGGTCACTGCGTACATACATTACTTATCCTGTACTGATCCTGAGTTACATCCTGTATTATACTCCAGAGCTGCACTCACTATTCTGCTGGTGGGGTCACTGCGTACATACATTACTTGTCCTGTACTGATCCTGAGTTACATCCTGTATTATACTCCAGAGCTGCACTCACTATTCTGCTGGTGGGGTCACTGCGTACATACATTACTTATCCTGTACTGATCCTGAGTTACATCCTGTATTATACTCCAGAGCTGCACTCACTATTCTGCTGGTGGAGTCACTGTGTACATACATTACATTACTGATCCTGAGTTACATCCTGTATTATACTCCAGAGCTGCACTCACTATTCTGCTGGTGGAGTCACTGTGTACATACATTACATTACTTATCCTGTACAGATCCTGAGTTATATCCTGTATTATACTCCAGAGCTGCACTCACTATTCTGCTGGTGGAGTCACTGTGTACATACATTACTTATCCTGTACTGATCCTGAGTTACATCCTGTATTATACTCCAGAGCTGCACCCACTATTCTGCTGGTGGAGTCACTGTGTACATACATTACATTACTTATCCTGTACTGATCCTGAGTTAGATCCTGTATTATACTCCAGAGCTGCACTCACTATTCTGCTGGTGGGGTCACTGCGTACATACATTACTTATCCTGTAATGATCCTGAGTTAGATCCTGTATTATACTCCAGAGCTGCACTCACTATTCTGCTGGTGCAGTCACTGTGTACATTCATTACATTACTTATCCTGTACTGATCCTGAGTTATTTCCTGTATTATACTCCAGAGCTGCACTCACTATTCTGCTGGTGGAGTCACTGTGTACATACATTACATTACTTTACTTATCCTGTACTGATCCTGAGTTATATATCCTGTATTATACTCCGGAGCTGCACTCACGATTCTGCTGGTGGAGTCACTGTGTACATACATTACATTACTTATCCTGTACTGATCCTGAGTTATATCCTGTATTATACTCCAGAGCTGCACTCCCTATTCTGCTGGTGGAGTCACTGTGTACATACATTACATTACTGATCCTGAGTTATATCCTGTATTATACTCCGGAGCTGCACTCACTATTCTGCTGGTGGAGTCACTGTGTACATACATTACATTACTTATCCTGTACTGATCCTGAGTTACATCCTGTATTATACTCCAGAGCTGCACTCACTATTCTGCTGGTGGAGTCACTGTGTATATACATTACTTATCCTGTACAGATCCTGAGTTACATCCTGTATTATACTCCAGAGCTGCACTCACTATTCTGCTGGTGGAGTCACTGTGTACATACATTACATTACTTATCCTGTACTGATCCTGAGTTACATCCTGTATTATACTCCAGAGCTGCACTCACTATTCTGCTGGTGGAGTCACTGTGTATATACATTACTTATCCTGTACAGATCCTGAGTTACATCCTGTATTATACTCCAGAGCTGCACCCACTATTCTGCTGGTGGAGTCACTGTGTACATACATTACATTACTTATCCTGTACTGATCCTGAGTTATATCCTGTATTCTACTCCGGAGCTGCACTCACGATTCTGCTGGTGGAGTCACTGTGTACATACATTACATTACTTATCCTGTACTGATCCTGAGTTATATCCTGTATTATACTCCAGAGCTGCACTCACTATTCTGCTGGTGGAGTCACTGTGTACATACATTACATTACATTAATTATCCTGTACTGATCCTGAGTTATATCCTGTATTATACTCCAGAGCTGCACTCGCTATTCTGCTGGTGGAGTCACTGTGTACATACATTACATTACTTATCCTGTACTGATCCTGAGTTATATCCTGTATTATACCCCAGAGCTGCACTCACTATTCTGCTGGTGGAGTCACTGTGTACATACATTACATTACTGATCCTGAGTTATATCCTGTATTATACTCCAGAGCTGCACTCACTATTCTGCTGGTGGAGTCACTGTGTACATACATTACATTACTTATCCTGTACTGATCCTGAGTTACATCCTGTATTATACTCCAGAGCTGCACTCACTATTCTGCTGGTGCAGTCACTGTGTACATACATTACTTATCCTGTACTGATACTGAGTTACATCCTGTATTATACTGCAGAGCTGTACTCACTATTCTGCTGGTGGAGTTACTGTGTATATACATTACTTATCCTGTACTGATCCTGAGTTATATCCTGTATTATACTCCAGAGCTGCACTCACTATTCTGCTGGTGGAGTCACTGTGTACATACATTACTTATCCTGTACTGATCCTGAGTTACATCCTGTATTATACTCCAGAGCTGCACTCACTATTCTGCTGGTGGAGTCACTGTGTACATACATTACATTACTTATCCTGTACAGATCCTGAGTTATATCCTGTATTATACTCCAGAGCTGCACTCACTATTCTGCTGGTGGAGTCACTGTGTATATACATTACTTATCCTGTACTGATCCTGAGTTATATCCTGTATTATACTCCAGAGCTGCACTCACTATTCTGCTGGTGGAGTCACTGTGTACATACATTACATTACTGATCCTGAGTTACATCCTGTATTATACTCCAGAGCTGCACTCACTATTCTGCTGGTGGAGTCACTGTGTACATACATTACTTATCCTGTACAGATCCTGAGTTATATCCTGTATTATACTCCAGAGCTGCACTCACTATTCTGCTGGTGGGGTCACTGCGTACATACATTACTTATCCTGTACTGATCCTGAGTTACATCCTGTATTATACTCCAGAGCTGCACTCACTATTCTGCTGGTGGGGTCACTGCGTACATACATTACTTATCCTGTACTGATCCTGAGTTACGTCCTGTATTATACTCCAGAGCTGCACTCACTATTCTGCTGGTGGGGTCACTGCGTACATACATTACTTATCCTGTACTGATCCTGAGTTACATCCTGTATTATACTCCAGAGCTGCACTCACTATTCTGCTGGTGGGGTCACTGCGTACATACATTACTTATCCTGTACTGATCCTGAGTTAGATCCTGTATTATACTCCAGAGCTGCACTCACTATTCTGCTGGTGGAGTCACTGTGTACATACATTACATTACTTTACTTATCCTGTACTGATCCTGAGTTATATATCCTGTATTATACTCCGGAGCTGCACTCACGATTCTGCTGGTGGAGTCACTGTGTACATACATTACATTACTAATCCTGAGTTATATCCTGTATTATACTCCAGAGCTGCACTCACTATTCTGCTGGTGGAGTCACTGTGTACATACATTACATTACTTATCCTGTACTGATCCTGAGTTATATCCTGTATTATACTCCGGAGCTGCACTCACGATTCTGCTGGTGGAGTCACTGTGTATATACATTACTTATCCTGTACAGATCCTGAGTTACATCCTGTATTATACTCCAGAGCTGCACCCACTATTCTGCTGGTGGAGTCACTGTGTACATACATTACATTACTTATCCTGTACTGATCCTGAGTTATATCCTGTATTATACTCCAGAGCTGCACTCACTATTCTGCTGGTGGAGTCACTGTGTACATACATTACTTATCCTGTACTGATCCTGAGTTACATCCTGTATTATACTCCAGAGCTGCACTCACTATTCTGCTGGTGGAGTCACTGTGTACATACATTACATTACTAATCCTGTACTGATCCTGAGTTACATCCTGTATTATACTCCAGAGCTGCACTCCCTATTCTGCTGGTGGAGTCACTGTGTACATACATTACATTACTTATCCTGTACCGATCCTGAGTTATATCCTGTATTATACTCCAGAGATGCACTCACTATTCTGCTGGTGGAGTCACTGAGCATCAGTATAGGATAAAGTAATGAGGTCACGGCACTATAGCCCTTCGATGCTTCAGTCAACGGTGATCGTGACACCTAAGTGGTTTTGCAGAGGGACGCAACGCAATCGTGGGTAGTTGCTCCCAGGCCTCCCATGGGTGTATGTGCATTAGATGGCGCCAAGGGCCAAATAATCCCTTCGTGCGAAGCCGATTCTTGGTGTATGTTGGTGCATTATTGTATAAGGGCAGATAAGATTAGGAAGATCATGTCACATGATAACCAGACTTTCTGTATTATGGGCATGCCAGTGTAGCAGTGCTGGGTCTGTACATGGTGCCGCTGCTGCAGCGTGTGATGCTGCGGTCTCTCTCTCTCTCTCAGGTATCCTGGACCAGTTCCTCCAGACATATGGCAGCCTGATTCCGCTGGGGACGGTGGAGGTGTTGGACAAGCTTGAAGACGTTTTCCAGCAGTCGTTCTCCACCCCCTCCAGGTACGTGTAGTGCAGACATCCAGACGGGAGTATAGTCCGCTGTAGGGTCCTAGTGTCTGCATCCACACGGAGATGATGGGAGTGTTACTCATCGGGACGTCCCAACCTTCGGCTGGACCTCGTACGCGTTCCGTACGTCACGGTAACTGTTCATGTTCCGCAGGAGGGCGGTCGTGCAGCACGTCATCCAGTCCTACCAGCGCCAACCCGGGAACAGCATGGTGCGCAGCTTCCGGGTCACCTACAAGAGGCACGTGCTCAGCATGGACGACCTGGGCACACTGTACGGCCAGAACTGGCTCAACGATCAGGTACCTCACCTCCGCGTTCAGGAGTAGTGGAGATACAGGATGGAGGTGTAGTGTAGAACATATGGAGCAGACATGACCTATGTTTTCTTTTTCAGGTGATGAACATGTATGGAGACCTAGTGATGGACGCGGTGCCAGAGAAGGTTAGTGTTGTGTTGTCACTTTGCTCTTCCCTCGGTTTCTCGCCTCGTTTGCACCTTGAACCATATTGGCAGGTAGTTGGTTGTGGGGTAGGGTCATCGGTAGATGTTGGGGCTGTGACCTCTGAATTCACTGGAGACCTTCAGGCCTGGATAAATCTCTACAAAATTTTTAAGCCCTCAATGAACCACCATAAGGGGAAATTGTGGGTATGAAGATGGGATTCGCTGGTTTCTATTGGATATTTGTTCCCCTCATAAAATCCCTTTCTCGTTAAATTGATTGCGGAACGCCGCACCATGAGTATAGTCCCGTACCACTAGGAGGAGACACTAGGTAGGACAGAGTGTTGTCGCAGGCCGTACCCTCCCCACCGACGCTCCGCTCTTCTTTTCTGTAAAAGAGCGATAGGAGAAGTACCGGGACGAAACGGGAGGGGGAGATCGGTGCCCCCCCCCCCCCCCCCATTGAATTAAATTAGAAAAGGGATTTATGGAGAGTACAAAAATTATATTTTCTCATTTAATATCTTTGGGGACACCATGGGACGTCCTATAAGCGGTCCCAATACAAACAAAAACACAACATGCAACCAAGTTAAGATCCCAGGGTTAACCGGAAAGCCGAAAATATTAGTAACGGCATGAGCCACCCTGCAAGGAGGTCTTCACCTAGGAATAAAAGGCCAGCGCTCGCTAAAAAGAGGACAGGTCGCTTTAAGGAAGCCAGGCCGTGATCCAGACCGGACTGCAGGAAAGACAGAAATCCATTTAAGAAAAAACCTGTTCCTCACAACAACAGGAATAGGCCATCGACATGCGGTAAATACATCGTTGCCGGCTGAGGCTTCCTGGCCTTTAACGTTGGACTTGGGACCTCAGAACCGCGGCTTCGTCAGCCGCTCCGTAAAACGATGCTTAGGTAACGTTTGGGTGGAACAGTGGGCCTTGGGAAAGGAGGTTGTGTCGCTGCGGAAAGCTCCATGGGGGCGTCCGCGAGTCGATTGGCGAAGTCGGCGTACCACACCTGTAGAGGCCAGTCTGGGGCAACCACGATGGCTGGAATGCCCTCCGCCATTGACCGTTTGATAGCTCTGGGCTGAAGAGGAGGGATGAGATGTAGAAAAGAGAATCCTACCTAAGGAGTTTACCAGGGCGAGAGCGCTTGTGGTCCGAGCCGTGGTCCCGTATGCGGAAACCGGTGATGGAGACGTGAAGCGGGAGACAACTAGAATGCTCTATATCTGGAGAAAAATCTCTGGATGAAGCGACCGTTTCTCCTCATCCAGCTTCTCCCGGCGGAGGAAGTCTGCAGCCCAGTGTTCTACGCACTGCACGTGGATCTCCACCCAGTGGAGTATCCGGGAGGACTCCTGCATAACTGCTCTGCCCCCGGTGCTTTCTTGAAAGTTCAGAGTGGCGAACGCCGTGGAGATTTCTGTCTGGAGTCAATCCGGATGACCATGGAGAAGAGGTGTCCAATGGCAGAGAGCCGGGAAAATGGCCCTCCATGTCAGACCATATGCCCTGAACCATGAGAGGGCCAAACGCCAAAGCTGGAGAGGCTAGCATCCATCGATACGACCAGCCACTGGAGAGGGAGGAAGGACCAGCCGTGGGAGATGGCAGCGGAGGTCCCCCACTAGATCAACTGCTGGCGGACCCGAGGGGGCAGGATGATAGACTTGTCCAGGGAATCCTGGGATTTGTCCGAGCATTGCCCTCTGGAGAGGCCTATTGTAAAATTGGCAAAAGCGGATAGCGTCGTCCTCAATACAGTCACCAGAGTCTGTCCATAGCAGAGGAAAGACTGGTGAGAGCCGCCTTAGACGCACCGTCTGCCACCCAGGATTTGAGCCGGACGGAACGGTCTACTGCCACAGTTCGTATTCGCTCTAGCACGGGAGGCTTCGTATAAGAACTTGACGGCATGGATAAGCTGGGGAAACTAGATCGGTCCGGTCTTCTTCAAGAGCTCCCTCTGTAATGCCCTGGTGAAGCTGTATAGCCCAGGTGGAACAAGCTTTACTGACCCAGGAGGAGGCGAATGCTTGGCGCGGGGCAGAATCTACCGCCACAAAGGCAGATTGGATTCTCTAGCCAAATCCCTACCCAAGAGAAACTTCAGAGATGCCGCGTCTGACCGGAAAGGTGGTGCGCTTATTCAGCCTAGACACTGATGGATCCACTGGAGGAGATGCAGTCCACTCGGAAACCAGGTCCTTCCTGAAAGGGAAGAGCAGATCTGTCCTCCTGGAGACGAGCAAACGCCTATCGGGCTCACCGTTCCCTAGAGAGGAGGTCCTCAAACCTGCCATGGCATGGGAAAACCTGAGGCTTTCATGCTCTCCCTCTGTTGTCTTCTGGTGCACGCGGTGTGACCTCTGATAGTGAGGGGGGGGGGTACCGCGTGGCAGCTGTGGTACAGAAAAAAAAAGAAAAAGTGGGGTTAGGGGACTGACCGTAGAGGACGCACAGTACAGGGGGCTGCCTGGTTTCCTCGCACCCTCAGCGGGGGTCTCACTAGGCTGTCGTCCGGACTGACAATCCACTACTAACCTAAAGGGGGGAATAAATAAAACCATTAAGTGTACGGCAGACATGAGAATCTGGTCATGTCCGCCTCTTACAGACACTAGGCGGAAAACTGATGAGTCCGTGTCCGAGGGGTAGAGCAGGGTATGGCTTGCCCAGGGTCAGGGGCTATACCTATGGTTCTGTGTGTGTGTGTGTGTGTGTGTGTGTGTCGTCGTCCCCCCCCCCCCCAATGACATTCGCAAGAAAATTGAACGCCTTTACTCCAAAATACAATAAAATTGTTCCTCGTCCACCCGTTGCTGCGACGTCTCCACTCCACCGGTAGTAGGTGGGACTGTTAGGTTCGAGGACCTTGTCGTCACTCGGTTCTGCTTGCATCTATTTTTTTTTTTTTTTAGTACAGATCTTATACCCCCCCCCCCCACCCCACCATAGTTTGTGCAACCACAGGTCGTTTCAGCACTCCTGTAATGCCTCAACCATCACGGTGCCCTTACACGTGTGCTCCTTTAGTACCCTGCCCCACAGATTACAGTGCCCCACCAGCAGGTGACGTTTCCCGCATCGTGCGCCCAGTTCGGACTACCTGTATACTAGATTCGGTAGATCCGAGACCGAAGGGGCATTAAGAGTTATGTGATGGTGGAAGTGACCCGGTGACTGGTATCTGTCCCGCTGTATGGTCCGTGTCATTTTCTTCTTTTCTTTTTTTTCTTACAGGTTCATTTCTTCAACAGTTTTTTTTATGACAAACTGAGAACAAAAGGATATGAAGGAGTCAAGAGGTGGACGAAAAATGTGAGTATCCGTGTCTGCGGCCTGCACCTACGCGGGTCATATCTAACGTTACAGGGGTTGTCCCAAGATTAAACGTCATCTCCTAACCACAGGATAAGTGATCGCATGACGATCGGTGGGGTCTGACCACTAGGACCCCCCCCCAACTGATCCAGAGAACAGGGGGGACCCGTTCCTCCGCATTAATGGAGCGGCAGCACTGCTGATCCATTCATTCACTATGGTACTGCCAGAGATGACCGAGGGCTGCCCTCTGTAAATAGTGCAAACCTACCAACGATCGCTGGTTCGAGTCCCCTAGGGGGACTAACAAAAAAATGTAAAAAAAATCAGTTAAAGTTGTACGAAAAAAAAAAATATTAAAAGTTAAAAATAACCCTTTTCCCATTTTCCCCCTAAAACATTTAAATAATTGCTATCGCCGCGTCCGTAAAAGTCTGAACTATTACAAGAAATCGTTACTTAAAAAAAACAACTACAGAATCGTTGTTGATTGGTCACCTCATCTGCCACAAAAAAATGGCGTAAAAAGTGATGCACCCCAAAAAGGTACCATTAAAAAATGCCCTCTTGCTGCCTTTAAGGACTGAGACATTTTTTTATTTTTCATTTTTCACTCTCCTCCTAAGAGCCGTAACTTTTTTTTTTTCTTCTGTCCTTAGAGCGGTGTGAGGGCTTATTGTTTGCGGTTTCTAATGGCACCATTTAAAGTACCACATAATGTACTGGGAAACTGAAAAAAAATTATTTTTGGGCTGAAATTAGAAAAAAAAACCTGCGATTCCTACATAGTTTTTTGTTTTCCATTTTTACGGCTTTCACAGTGCGGTAAAAACGACACGTTCAGTTTATTCTGCGGCTCAATACGATTACGGTCATTAATTTATAGAAGTTTTTTTTTTTTTTTTTTATATTTTACTACCTAAAACAGGCGGTCACCAGATTATAAGTGGCCTATCTTGTACATGATGTGATCGGCGCTGTAATGTAGATTACAGCAGTGTTTTTTTATTTAGAAAAACGATAATTTTTGATGGATTTATGACCTATTTTAGCTTTATGCTAATGAGTTTCTCAATGGACAACTGGGCGTGTTTTACTTTTTGGTCAAGTGGGCGTTGTGGAGAGGAGTGTATGACGCTGACCAATCAGCGACCAATCAGCGTCATACACTTCTCCCCATTCATTTACACTGCACATAGTGATCTTACTAGATCACTATGTGCAGCCACACAAACACACATTAACGTTACTGAAGTGTCCTGACAATGAATAGACATCACCTCCAGCCAGGACACGGTGTCTATTCACAATCCTGACACTTCCCTAACGTTTGTGTGAGATTTACAGCAAGGCAAGCGTAATCTCGTTTTAAATGACCGTTTACAGTGTAATCTCGCGAGATTACGCTTGCCTTGCTGTAATCGCACACAAACGTTAGCGAAGTGTCAGGATTGTGAATCGACACCGTGTTCTGGCTAGAGGTGATGTCTATTCACTGTCAGGACACTTCAGTAACGTTTATGTGGCTGCACATAGTGATCTAGTAAGATCACTATGTGCTGTGTAAATGAATGGGCAGAAGTGTATGACACTGATTGGTCAGCGTCATACACTTCTCTCCACAACACCCACTTGGCCAAAAAGTAAAACACGCCCAGTTGTCCATTGAGAAAGTCATTCGCATAAAGCTAATATAGGTCACA
This sequence comes from Rhinoderma darwinii, assembly GCF_050947455.1. NCBI lineage: Eukaryota > Metazoa > Chordata > Amphibia > Anura > Rhinodermatidae > Rhinoderma > Rhinoderma darwinii. The sequence goes on from NW_027461749.1 coordinate 401,835, forward strand.
ACTCCGTCAAAAATGATCATTTTTCTAAATAAAAAAACACTGCTGTAATCGACATTACAGCGCCGATCACATCATGTACAAGAGAGGCCACTTATAATGTGGTGACAGAGCCTCTTTATTACTAGGACCACTGTTACCTACATTACAGCGCCGATCACATCATGTACAAGACAGGACACTTATAATCTGGTGACCGCCTCTTTAAATAATGGTATATTATAATAGTTTAGGATTTTTACGAATGCAGCGATACCGATTTACGTTTGTTTTTTTTTGTTTTTTAACTTACAACTTTATTACACTTTTTTTTTTTTACACATTTTATTGGCCCCCCAGGGGACTTGAACCAGCAATCACTAGATCACTGGTTCAATACACTGCAATACTAATGTCATTTTTACAGGCTGCTGTTAAGCCGTGTCAGAGGCAGAGTGAAGGCAGACCTGGGGCCTTCATTAGACCCCCTGGGCCGCCATGACAACCATCGGTACCCCCAGATCGCGTTGTAGGGGCACCGATGAGCTGTCGGAGGGGGCCGCCTCCCTTTTTTTCAAAACCTCAACTGCTGCGGTTGCGATTGACTGCAGCATTTGAGCGGTGATGCATCCAGGAACAGTGCGATCGTTTTTCCTAGCTGTTAGTCCCGGGTGTCAGCTGTAAAACACAGCTGACACCCGCAAGGCATGGGGGGTCCTCAGCCCAAGGGCACGCTCCTTACTTCCCTGAGACGCTTATCACACACATGTACGTGACAATGAGTCAAAGGGTTAATCAACGGAAAAATAAAGTTATGGCGCTCAGAATTTGGCGACACAAAATATATTTTATTTTTCAGTTCGGTTTTTTTCCTTCTAAAATATAGAAAAAAACTATATCAATTTGGTATCGCCGTAATCCTATTGACCCGCAGAATCAAGTTAACCCGTTGTTTTAATTGCACGGTGAATTCCGCAAAAACAATGGAGGAATTGCAGTTTGTTGGGTTTTTTTCCCCATTCTCTACCCCACAAATATTTTTTTCCCCCCGTTTCCTAGTACATTATATGGTACCATGAAAAACTATAACTCGGCCCACAAAAATCAAGCCCTCGTAGGACCATGTCGATGGAAAAACTAAAACGTTATTGCTTTTGGAAGGTGGGGAGGAAAAAAATTAAAACTGAAAAATGGCTATGGGGGGGGGGGGTGAGAGGTTTTTCTTTTTTATATATTTAGAGAACCGGAAACCTTTAGGCTATGTTCACACGAAGTATTTTGGGGGAGGAATATCTGCCTCAAAATTCCGTTTGGAACTTTGAGGCAGATATTCCTCTCCCTGCACGCCGATTTTCGCCCGTGGCCATTGAGCGCCGCGGGCATAAAACAGCGAGAAATACGCTTTCTCCTGCCTCCCATTGAAGTCAATGGGAGGTCAGAGGCGGAAGCGCCCGAAGATAGGGCATGTCGCTTCTTTTTCCCCCGAGGCAGTTTTACTGCTCGTGGGAAAAAGACGCCGACGCCTCCCATTGAAATCAATGGGAGGCGTTCTCGGGCCGTTTTTGACGAGTTTTGCGACGCGGTTTCCGCGTCAAAAAACTCGGCAAAATACCCTGTGTGAACATAGCCTTAGAGAACCGTGCAGTAACCTAAAAAAAATATGGGGGACAATCATAGAGGGAATAAGACGATCAAGGTTCCACAGATGCTCCATTGGGTTCCGGTCTGGTGAATCAGGGGCCGGGGAAGTACTTGGGGGTCTTGGTCGCGGTCTTCCTGTCGGCCATTTCTAGCCGTGTGAGGTGTCGCATTCTCTTGCTGGAAGGTTCCACCTGCCCCGGGGAAGACAGTTAGCATGTAGGGGGGACGTGATCTGCAACGATCAGTTCATGCCCAATTCGGGTTCAGAGCCCCCCACATGGATGAGTGGCCCAGAGAACGCCATGAAATAATCCCCCGACCATAAGGCTGCCACCACCGGCTCGTGTTCTTCCAGGAATGGTCGCCGGGTGTGCGTTCTCTGATGTTTCTCGCCTGACGCGCCAGCGTCCATCCGTTCCATGAAGCAGAAAACGTGACTCATCGGGGAAGACGACCCTGTGGTCCAATTCCGATCCTGCCGGGCAAATTGAAGCCTTTTTTTTTCCCGCTGCAGCTTTGTTACATAGTAGACGTGACCGTCCGTCTGCTCCGGAGCCCCGTACGCTGTAGGTTCTCTGTTGTATTAGACGCACGTCTGGTCACCCCCTGGTTGATTGTCATGGTGAGCTGCTCCACTGTAGCGTGTCGTTCGGCCCTCGCGCACCTTCATAGCCGTTGTTCACCTTTCACATCAATGGCGCCTGGTGCTCCGCAGTTTCCACGTCAGTTATTCCCAATGCTGCCATTTGTCCACTCACGATACTTTCTCCACAGCCGCACGCGAGCAGTTCACAAACTGCGCTGTGTGAGAAATACCGACACCCCGGAACGAAAGCCGATAATCAGCCCTTATTACAACTCTGAGCCTTGTTATATGTACACTACTGTCCAAAAGTTTCAGAACACCTCAATGAAACCAGTTCAGGCCGGATTCACACGAGCGTGTTCGGTCCGTGATATACGGTCCACGTGTCGGCCGCGTTTCCCGGACCGAACACACTGCAGGGAGCCGGAGATCCCAATGGGGTGTAAATCTGTAGACTGTGCAGCCCATTCCTACCGGCTGCTTCTTGGGTAGTTCTGACGTAACCTAGAAGTATGTTTTGGATGATTGTCTTGACCCCTGACCAAGTATTCGTACACCAGAGGGTATTGCGCGGCCCATCAAAATACTGCGGCAGCCCCTTTTCTCCAGTGTGCCACTGACCCTGGGCCTGTTGCCAACTCTGGATCCAGCAAAAGAGCCCCGGACCATCGTGCTTCCTCCTCCATGTTTGACCTTTGGAGTCGCACACTGAGGAAGCGTCCTTTCACATACTCGACTACGTACAAAACCCTGCGTGATGTACCAAAGATGACGACAAATTTTGATTCATCGATCCATAAGATCGTCTTCCATTCTTCAGTAGGCCTCCGGAGGTGCTGCTTGGGCCAAGCAAGTCTTTTTTTCTCGTTATTTTCAAGTCTTTGCTGCACTAGAATTGTTAATGTCAAAGAAAAATTAAATTTTCTAAATCGTTAAACCGGTAGTGTACATCGCCTAGAGACGGGCAGCCATCTTATATATACATCGCCTAGAGACGCGGCCTTGATTTGGGACGCCTCCACGTTACTTCTACAGGAGCTTTTTTGACCTCCCATTCTAAATCCATAGACATTAATATGGAGTTGATCCCCCCCCCCCCTTTGCAGTAAAACAGCTTCCACTCTTCTGGGGGCTTTCTACAATATTTTGGGGTGTCTGGGACTTTTTGACCATTTATCCAGAAGAACATTTGATAGGTCAGACACTGATGTTGGAGGAGGGGGAAGGGCTCGTAATCTCCGTTCTAATTCATCCCAAAGCTGTTGAATGGGGTTGAGATCAGGACTCTGTGTGGTCAATCAAGATCTTCCACCCCCAAACTGCCCAACCAACCAAACTCCCCCAACCATGGTCTTTACCGACCTTGCGTACTGGGGTGCAGTAATGAGGAAAAGACCGAACCCCAATGTTGTTTACGCAGGGAGATCTGCTGCCGACATTGATAATCTCTCAATTTTTTCAAACGATACGACCAGTAGATGATCGAGCGTTTTCTCGATCATCTGATCGTTCCCGTGTAATATAAAATTTGTAAAAATTGTCTCGAAGGTATGTGCCAAACATACAGCGAGCTTCCATCTGGTCAATCTACCGTTTCTGCTCGGCCTAGGGTCGAAGCCCCTCAAACAATATCTGGTTTGTATGCTCTCCCTGTGTTAGCGTTGTTTATCCTCCGGGTACTCCGGTTTCCTTCCCCACCCCAAAAAACATACCGATGGGGAATTTAGATTGTGAGCCCCGAAAAAAAAAAAAGGACTACTGTACAGCGCTGCGGAATATGTTGGCGCTATATAAGTAACAGAAATAAACTTTCTCCAAGTAGTCAAGGTCTCGAATGAGGCCGCACACCAGGCCAAGCGGTATCTCCTTCCCAGCCTTCTTCAGTAGGGGTAAGTGGCACCTTTCTGGCAAGGGAGGAGGCTGGGCCTTTTTATTTTCTCTGTGATGCACCTGTGTCATGTGTGGAGAACCTAAAGGCTTAAAAGGGACCTCAGCCGGTCTTGGGGAAAAAAAACGCAGAACAGTTTGGAGAAACCAACATGGTCCTAGGTCTGCGGCATCATGTCGGATCTAGCGGACCGTGGCAGATTGGATAATACGGAGACGCCTTGAACCAAGTCCGATATAAGGCTAATCTACTTTTCATGACCTGTTATGGTATGTAGGATGGAGGTGACCACAGGAAAAGCAGTGGCCAGAAGTAATATGTAGGAAGAAGTGGCCCCCTCTACTAGTCACGTATACAGAGCAATATATCTGAGGAATCGTCATCTTTGGGGCGGGAAATGAAGTTTAGAATTTTAGTTAAGCATTAAAATGTTCTGAAGGGCCGAATGCTTCATCTGGTCCTCCCGAATAGGTATAGGCTTCCTAAACTTGCCGTCCTTATTTCCAAAGTATCTGGAAGGTGTTCCCATCCTTTTGACGATGTTCTCTCACAGATCCTATGGATAGGAACGTGGACGGTTTCGTAAAACGTGAGCGGCTGCAGCATTCTTTAAAGCCAATGTGGCTACCACCGGTAACGCTTAGATCAACCGTAGAATCGCCTTAAAAATAGGCTTCCGAGAGAACAAGTTTTTGCCGTGGTTCCCAACTCAACAAAAGGCAACAATCAACTGCTGATGCTTCGTGGAAGAAGTGAGGGTATATGTAAAATATTCTGCCCATAGGGCCTTATGGGTAAGATCATGGTTAGGTAGGTGACATGGGGTCTAAAACTAGGCCCTGGTCTCTGAAAGAAATGACTTGCCTTATTTGGGTGACCTATAGGAGAAGGCCACAGATACAAAGGAGTTTCCTAGCGCTCCTTTAAACCCCATAGATCCTGGGAATCGAAGTCCAATAGAGACAAAAAAATTGGAAAGGGAAGGGGGAATTTAGAAAGGGGGGGAAAAAAAAACCCCAAAGGGATTGTAATTTAATTTCCATCCTCTCAATGGCGCCGGGGGTAGTGTGAAGTTTTTGGTCTCTTCCTAGATTGGGCCGCCATAGTTCATCTTCGATTCCATGCGCACCCATTTGGGGTTTCGGTAGCTCCAAGAGTATCCTCCAAGGTTGTGACAGAAATGGCGGCACATATCCGGGAACTGGATGACCCTTTTGTACCCTACTTGGACAATTTTCTGTTGATGGATATCTCCCCTGGAATCCTTATACTTCTAGACTCCCTCCAGATCAAAGGCTGGTGCCTTGTTTAACCAAAAACTTTTTGACGACCCATATGACGGCTCTTCACAACGGCCTCCAGACCCTGTGCTCGGGATCTAGGTACAGTTCTAAGCAATCTCCATTCCTATAAAGCTCCTCACCCTTCAATTTTCTTAGTATCAGTCACCTCGTCCAGGAGAGTAGGAGGACATTCGGGCTCTTTCTAATCAACCTCCAGATATTCGGGAGGATATAATCCTCTTCGGACTTTGGGTGTATATATTTATATTGCTTATTTTTTTTATTCATTTTTTAGGGAAAGAATTCAAAAAAAGAAAATGAAAAAAAACGCTCTTCCAGCATTGCTTTTCACTCTTGATATTCACGCCGTTTACTATGCGGTGTAAAGAACATGTTAACTTTATCCTATGGGTCAGTACGATTACGGAGATACCAAATATGTATAGGTTTTTTTTTTTTTTACTACTTTTGCCCAATTAAAACACTTATAACAAAAATAGTTTTTACATCGCCGCTTTTCAAGAGCTGTAACTTTTATTTTGCCAGTCGATGTCGCCATATGAGGGCTTTTTTTTTTTTGCGGGACGAGATGTGGTTTTCAATGGTATAATTTTGGGGGACATGGGACTTATTGATTAACTTTTATTAAAAAGTTTTGGTGGCAGGAATGGGAAAAAAAAAAATAATTCGTCCATTTTGTCTTATGGGGTTTTTTTTTGTACCGCGTTCAACCGGCAGTTTAATGAGTTAACTGATAGGCTTATAGCCAGAGAAGGCCTAGGGGCCTTTGTTAGGCCCCCAGCTGCCATGGCAACTCTGATTGGTGACAGAGAGAACTCCCTCCCAGGATTGGAGGTTTCCTCGATCCTGGCTGTTGCAGCGGGAGCCTGGCGGTCAGTCACAGCCGGGCTCCCGCAGCGATGGTGCGGGCATAGCTTCTGCGCCCGCACCATCTCCTTCACGTACATGCACGACAGAATGCGCTAATGGCTGGATTCTATGCTGTGATTCTGTGCCAAGGGGTTAACTGGGCAGAGAGTGAAGCCCCTATTGATCAGATCTGTCGGGCAGCAGTATGGTCTCCCCTACTTATTGTCGTCCTCTGTCCGTACTTTAGGCCGCGTTCCTACCCTAATTAGATTTTGTAACCTCCTAATCCACATTGAGGATAGAGCGGTGGTCCAAATTTCCAGGTTTTCTGTCTGTCTCTGGGAGACCCCCTCTCTCGAATTGCAGACCAGTGGGGGAGCCCTTTCCTCCATCGTCGACTAGAATTATACGTGTACGCTAGCATGACATCACTGTTGAAACCAGAATTTCGGGGAAAAGGGGTGGGGCTTAACCCACTGCCGTTAGCGGGGCAATGATAAAACACCTGATGTAGGGCATTGGTGCAGCTAATGGGGGGGGACAGTTGACCCCAGAGCATGATCTAATGAGCGCCATTATTATATAGACGGGTATCTTCCCATCAGACGTCATTAGGGGCTTCTTCTCAGACCTTTTTGCCTATTACGACCTTGCGCCTTATTTTTATTTGCACGCTTTGCGGTTCCCGACTGATTTAACCCCTTGTTTCTTCCCCTCTATTTCCAGGTTGATATATTCAGTAAGCAGCTGCTGTTGATTCCCATACACCTGGAGGTTCACTGGTCTCTGGTCTGTGTGGATGTCGCTAATCGGACCATTACTTATTTTGATTCCCAGCGCACCCTGAACAGGCGCTGCCCCAAGGTAAGTCTTGTATACGGATCTTTCCTGCCTTGTAAATAGCAGTTTCCGCCCCTGTGTCCTAGGGAACTATGGAGGGCGCTCACGGGCTGAGCGCCCTCCATAGTCTGCGAGTGTTGGCTAACAGCCGGCAACCGCGATAACGCTGCTCCTGGCTGTTTAACCCCTTAAATGCTGCGGTCAATCGTGAAATGTTATAGAGGGGGGGGGGCACCTCCTTCTGTCAGCTCATCGGCGCCCCCACACCGCGATCGGGGGGGCGCCGGTGGCTGACATGGCAGCCCGGGGGCCTAATGAAGGCCCCCAGGTCGGCCGTTTGTGCCTCCAGCACGGCTTAACAGAAGTCTGTGAAAATGACGATAGGCTGCTATACATTAATATTGCAGTATATTGTACCAGCGATCTAACGATCGCTGGTTCAAGTCCCCTAGGGGGACGAGTAAAGTTGAATAAAGTTATTAGTAGTGAAAAAATAATAATTTAAAAGTTAAAAAAAAAAAAAAAACACCTTTTCCCATTTTTCCTCTAAAGTAATGTAAAAAATAAACCGGTATCGTCGCGTCCGTAAAAGTCTGAACTATTACAATATAGCGTTAACTCGCACAGAACGCCGTAAAAAAACAACATTTCAACTGTCAAAATCGCTGTTTTTTGGTCACTTTAGCGTGCAAAAAAATGTAATAAAAAGTGCTCGATGTTGTACGTACCAATAAAAACGACAGCTCATCCCGCAAAAAATAAGCCCTCGCACCGCTCAAACCACGGAATAATAAAAACGTTGTGGCGCTCAGAATGCGGCGACACAAAATTCTTTTTTTAACACACGGTTTTTGTTTTTTTAAAACTAGTAAAATATACAAAAACCGGTATAAATGTCCTTGTAATCGTATTGAGCCGCAGAATAAAGTGACGTTGTCGTTTTTACCGCACGGTGAAAGCCGTAAAAACGAAAACCCCAAAAAAAATGTCGGAATCGCAGTGTTTTTTTGCCAATTTCAGCCCGCCAAGATTTTTTTTTCCGTTTCCCAGCACATTCTGTGGTAACTTTAAATGGTGCCAATAGAAACGATTGAATAGAATAATAGAAACAATGCCGTTTCTTTTCACAGTCGGCTTTTCCCCGTACTTTTTTTTATTTTTTTTATTTGACTCATAAAAGATCCCGGATTCTCTTTATTGGACTGATGGCTCGTCCGTGATCATTCAGGTTCACCGCTGGACATCCGCTTTAATGTTTTGTCCATTTTGCAGCCGTGGCTTCCCCCTGTAAATATCGACCTGCGGAATCGGTCCGTAACCGATCTATGATCGACATTAAAATCTGGTTTCCTGTTCTGTCCTCTCTAACAGCACATAGCCAAATATCTCCAGGCTGAAGCGGTCAAAAAAGAGCGAGCGGAGTTCATCAGCGACTGGAAGGGATACTTCAAAATGGTATGTGGTGGCGGTCCGGCCCCCTACTCGTGGCGGATGATTGCTGGGATATCGTGCTCATTGGTTTTCTTACTTTTCAGAATGTGGCGCGTCAGAATAACGACAGCGACTGCGGGGCGTTTGTGTTGCAGGTGAGACCTCCGTCTGTCCGCTATGTTACCCGTCCTGGTCGATGAGGTACTTTAATATGTCGCTCTCTCTCCGACAGTACTGCAAATTCCTGGCCTTGGAGCACCCGTTTATATTCGGGCAGCAGGATATGCCAAAACTGCGGCGCCAGATGTACAAGGAGCTTTGTCACTGCCGGTTGACCATGTGAAAGGAGACGTTCCGTGCAGCGTCCGGACTGAGCCAGGACCGTACAGGATCGGAGGGGTCCTCTGCAATGTGTAACTGCCGACTCCATGACCTGCCCCCCCCTCCCCCCCAGAGGCTCAATTTGGAGCCTTCACTTGTAAATTAAGTTGTGGAGTCCAGAGTTTTTGTTTTGTTTTTTTTTTAAAAAGGTCCATCCCAACCCCCGATCCTTCTCCCTTTGTACCTGCAGACCGTCTTATGTCTGCGACCAACCAAGCGTTTTCTCCCTTATAAAAAAAAAAAATTGTGTCAATTGATCTTTTTTTTTTTTTTTTTTCTTTTATTTAAACCTTTTCCGGGGGGAAAACTATTTGTAGGATTTTTGTTGTGTTTTTTTTTTTTTTTTTGTCAGAAAACAGAAAAATTAAAAAATGAATAAAAAAAAGTTCGATAGAAAACCATGCGGCTGTTAATATCATCCGGACAATAGTTCTGGGGGTGAGTGATGAGTTTTTGTTGAGTTCTGCTTTTCAGGTGCAGTTTTATACTGAGCTGCGGTATTTCCGTATCGTATATAGGGTAACGGCGCGCCTTCCTATAATACGATAAAAGGAGGTAGCACGGACCAGCGCTTGTTATAGCGTCCGTCATGATTGACTGGGCCAGGGCACCTCGTGATGTGAAGATCGAATACCGAAGAATCGCTGGGCCGAGGGCCTCATCTTTTTGGGTCTCCCCAGTCCTAAAAGTCACGGCTTCCCCTGTCCCACGGGATCGCAATCCGTATCCAACAGCTTCTTATGTGATGGCCGTCGGGACAACGGGAGGACCAGAGCGGATCACTCGCTGTGGCGTCCGTCACTCGTAAGCGATAATGGTGTCCATCGTGGCCTCTCATGACCGTTTTCTTCATGTGTCTGTTCTGGGTGACGGATAATACTGTAAGGCGTTAGTTTAATGCATCCGTCGCCTATAAGCTATAATCATCTGTTTGACGGACAGGTAATAAAATGCTCACCATTTATACGTTGAACTGATGCCATAGGTCACCCGTAGGCTACCTTGTTACCGGAATTTGCGGGATGGAATAGCATAGCCTACTATGTTATTAATTATTTTTTTTTGGTGGTGGTTTAGATGTCCGTCTAATAATGGAGCCCTATGGACACGTTTAGCGTGCGCGGCAGGAGCTTTAACGACGTACGTGCTAAACGTAGGGTCAGATTGTGACGTCAATAGGGTCCGGTAGGCACACGAACTACACTACTGTTCACATCACTATCCAAGGAAACTACAACATTTTTTGCTGGGAAGCAGCCCCTTAACATGTCCCGAACACGGGAAGTATGGAGTCGGGGGTCATGGGCTGGGCATGCTCCATGCTGATTGGCTGTCGGCTGTATGTTTTAAAGCGGACGCCTCACTGCAATGGATGGAATTTAAGATCACTTTGATTCTGCCCAATAGTGAACCTAACATCTAAGCCGATTGAGGGGGCGACCACTCCGACAGCCCATCGAAAGCCGCACAATTGCGGTGTGACTTTAAAAGGTTGAAAATAAATGTTTATTTTTTTTCTCTAAAGTATCTAAAGAAATAAAAATTAACAGAACTGGTTTTGTCACGTCCAAACTATTACAATATAACGTTATTTAACCCGCACCGTGAATGCTGAAAGTGGACGTGGAAATGCTGCGCCGATCCGTGGGATTGACCGAATTCTCTAAACAAATTGAAAGTCTTTCGGCTTATTGTGCAGCTACCTGACGTGTATGAACCGCACAGCGGGGGGCGGGCTGAGTCTGCCCGTTATTTACACATACGGCACAGCAGGGGGCACTTTCTTTTTTCTTTCTTTGACACGGTTGTCTGATAACGAGCTTTTATAAAGATTTCCTGAGTATTCAGACAGAATCTTATTTTGTTTCTATATTACACCCCCAACTCTTGATGCTGCGTCGTTGGTCGTGAAGTGTTTGGCTGGGTTCACACGCCCTATTTACGGACGTAATTCGGACGTTTTAGCCTCGAATTACGTTCGAAAATACGGATCCAAAGCGTTGGCAAACATCTGCCCATTCATTTGAATGGGTTTTACGATGTTCTGTGCCGACGGTCATTTTTTTTATGCGTCACTGTCAAGATACGGCGCGTAAAAAAGACGCCCGCGTCAAAGAAGTGCCTGTCACTTCTTGAGACGTAAATGGAGCCGGTTTTCATTGGCACCATTCAAAACCCGCTCCAATTACGTCCGTAATTGTCGCCGCGAAAAACGCGAGTACGAGCAATTACTTCTGAAATTCAGGAGCTGTTTTCTCACCCGTATTGGACGCTGCCGTGTGGACATACCCTTATTATGTCTTATTGCCTGAGCGTGATAAAGCTAAAGAAATATGAGATATCGTATAGTGAGAATGTAATGGGGTAGATATGGAGAAAGGAGAGAGGTGAACCGAAAGAAGCTAGTGAAGCAGACAGGGCCAGTCACATGGGCAGCAGGTAGGGCCAGTCACATGGGCAGCAGGTAGGGCCAGTCACATGGGCAGCAGGTAGGGCCATTCACATGGGCAGCAGGCAGGGCCATTCACATGGGCAGCAGGTAGGGCCAGTCTCATGGGCAGCAGACAGGTCCAGTCACATAGGCAGCAGGCAGGGCCAGTCTCATGTGCAGCAGGCAGGGCCAGTCACATGGACAGCAGGTAGGGCCAGTCACATGGACAGCAGACAGGGCCAGTCTTATGGGCAGCAGGCAGGGCCAGTCACATGGGCAGCAGACAGGGCCAGTCACATGGGCAACAGGTAGGGCCAGTCACATGGGCAACAGGTAGGGCCAGTCTCATGGGCAGCAGGCAGGGCCAGTCACATGGGCAGCAGGCAGGGCCAGTCTCATGGGAAGCAGGCAGGGCCAGTCTCATGAGCAGCAGACAGGGCCAGTCATGGACAGCAGACAGGGCCAGTCACATGGGCAGCAGGTAGGGCCAGTCTCATGGGCAGCAGGCAGGGCCAGTCTCATGTGCAGCAGGCAGGGCCGGTCACATGGGCAGCAGGCAGGGCCAGTCACATGGGCAGCAGGTAGGGCCAGTCACATGGGCAGCAGGCAGGGCCATTCACATGGGCAGCAGGTAGGGCCAGTCTCATGGGCAGCAGGCAGGGCCAGTCACATAGGCAGCAGAAAGGGCCAGTCTCATGGGCAGCAGGCAGGGCCAGTCACATGGGCAGCAGGTAGGGCCGGTCTCATGTGCAGCAGGCAGGGCCGGTCTCATGGGCAGAAGGTAGGGCCAGTCTCATGGGCAGCAGGCAGGCCCAGTCTTATGGGCAGCAGGCAGGGCCAGTCTCATGGGTAGCAGGCAGGGCCAGTCTCATGGGCAGCAGGCAGGGCCGGTCTCATGGGCAGCAGACAGGGCCAGTCACATAGGCAGCAGGCAGGGCCAGTCACATGGGCAGCAGGCAGGGCCAGTCTCATGGGCAGCAGGCAGGGCCAGTCACATGGACAGCAGACAGGGCCAGTCACATAGGCAGCAGGCAGGGCCAGTCTCATGGGCAGCAGGCAGGGCCAGTCACATGGGCAGCAGGCAGGGCCAGTCACATGGACAGCAGACAGGGCCAGTCACATGGACAGCAGACAAGGCCGGTCTCATGGGCAGCAGGTAGGGCCAGTCTCATGGGCAGCAGGCAGTGTCAGTCACATGGGCAGCAGGTAGGGCCGGTCACATGTGCAGCAGGCAGGGCCAGTCTTATGGGCAGCAGGCAGGGCCAGTCTTATGGGCAGCAGGCAGGGCCAGTCACAGGGGCAGCAGGTAGGGCCGGTCTCATGTTCAGCAGGCAGGGCCAGTCTCATGTGCAGCACGCAGGGCCAGTCTGATGGGCAGCAGGTAGGGCCAGTTTTATGGGCAGCAGGCAGGGCCGGACTTATGGGCAGCAGGCAGGGCCAGTCACATGGGCAGCAGGTAGGGCCGGTCTCATGTGCAGCAGGCAGGGCCAGTCTCAAGGGCAGCAGGTAGGGCCAGTCTTATGGGCAGCAGGCAGGGCCAGTCTTATGGGCAGCAGGCAGGGCCAGTCTTATGGGCAGCAGGCAGGGCCAGTCTCAGGGGCAGCAGGTAGGGCCGGTCTCATGTGCAGCAGGCAGGGCCAGTCTCATGGGCAGCAGGTAGGGCCAGTCTCATGGGCAGCAGGCAGGGCCGGTCTTATGGGCAGCAGGCAGGACCGGTCTTAGGGGCAGCAGGCAGGGCCGGTCTCAGGGGCAGCAGGCAGGGCCGGTCTCATGGGCAGCAGGCAGGGCCAGTCACATGGGCAGCAGGTAGGGCCAGTCTCATGGGCAGCAGGCAGGGCCAGTCTCATGGGCAGCAGGTAGGGCCAGTCTCATGGGCAGCAGGTAGGGCCAGCCTCATGGACAGCAGGCATGGGCAGCAGGCAGGGCCAGTCTCATGGGCAGCAGGCAGGGCCAGTCTTATGGGAAGCAGGCAGGGCCAGTCTCATGGGCAGCAGGTAGGGCCAGTCTCATGGGCAGCAGGTAGGGCCAGTCTCATGGGCAGCAGGCAGGGCCAGTCTCATGGGCAGCAGGTAGGGCCAGTCTTATGGGCAGCAGGCAGGGCCAGTCTTATGGGCAGCAGACAGGGCCAGTCACATGGGCAGCAGGCAGGGCCAGTCTCATGGGCAGCAGACAGGGCCAGTCTCATGGGCAGCAGACAGGGCCAGTCCCATGGGCAGCAGGCAGGGCCAGTCACATAGGCAGCAGAAAGGGCCAGTCTCATAGGCAGCAGGCAGGGCCAGTCACTTGGGCAGCAGGCAGGGCCAGTCTCATGGGCAGAAGGTAGGGCCAGTCTCATGGGCAGCAGGCAGGGTCAGTCTTATGGGCAGCAGGCAGGGCCAGTCTCAGGGGCAGCAGGAAGGGCCAGTCTCATGGGCAGCAGGTAGGGCCAGTCTCATCGGCAGCAGGCAGGGCCGGTCACATGGGCAGCAGGTAGGGCCGGTCACATGTGCAGCAGGCAGGGCCGGTCACATGGGCAGCAGGTAGGGCCAGTCACATGGGCAGCAGGCAGGGCCATTCACATGGGCAGCAGGTAGGGCCAGTGTCATGGGCAGCAGGTAGGGCCAGTCTCATGGGCAGCAGGCAGGGCCAGTCACATAGGCAGCAGAAAGGGCCAGTCTCATGGGCAGCAGGCAGGGCCAGTCACATGGGCAGCAGGTAGGGCCGGTCTCATGGGCAGAAGGTAGGGCCAGTCTCATGGGCAGCAGGCAGGGCCAGTCTTATGGGCAGCAGGCAGGGCCAGTCTCAGGGGCAGCAGGTAGGGCCAGTCTCATGGGCAGCAGGTAGGGCCAGTCTCATGGGCAGCAGGCAGGGCCGGTCTCATGTGCAGCAGGTAGGGCCTGTCTCATGGGCAGCAGGTAGGGTCAGTCTCATGGGCAGCAGGCAGGGCCAGTCACATGGGCAGCAGACAGGGCCAGTCTCATGGGCAGCAGACAGGGCCGGTCACATGGACAGCAGACAGGGCCGGTCACATGGACAGCAGACAGGGCCGGTCTTATGGGCAGCAGGCAGGGCCGGTCTCATAGGCAGCAGGCAGGGCCAGTCACATGGGCAGCAGGCAGGGCCAGTCTCATGGGCAGAAGGTAGGGCCAGTCTCATGGGCAGCAGGCAGGGTCAGTCTTATGGGCAGCAGGCAGGGCCAGTCTCAGGGGCAGCAGGAAGGGCCAGTCTCATGGGCAGCAGGTAGGGCCAGTCTCATCGGCAGCAGGCAGGGCCAGTCACATGGGCAGCAGGTAGGGCCGGTCTCATGTGCAGCAGGCAGGGCCGGTCACATGGGCAGCAGGTAGGGCCAGTCTCATGGGCAGCAGGCAGGGCCAGTCTTATGGGCAGCAGGCAGGGCCAGTCTCATGGGCAGCAGGCAGGGCCAGTCACATGGGCAGCAGGTAGGGCCAGTCTCATGGGCAGCAGGCAGGGCCAGTCTCATGGGCAGCAGGTAGGGCCAGTCTTATGGGCAGCAGGCAGGGCCAGTCTTATGGGCAGCAGACAGGGCCAGTCACATGGGCAGCAGGCAGGGCCAGTCTCATGGTCAGCAGACAGGGCCAGTCACATAGGCAGCAGGCAGGGCCAGTCTCATGGGCAGCAGGCAGGGCCAGTCACATAGGCAGCAGAAAGGGCCAGTCTCATGGGCAGCAGGCAGGGCCAGTCACATGGGCAGCAGGCAGGGCCAGTCTCATGGGCAGAAGGTAGGGCCAGTCTCATGGGCAGCAGGCAGGGTCAGTCTTATGGGCAGCAGGAAGGGCCAGTCTCATGGGCAGCAGGTAGGGCCAGTCTCATCGGCAGCAGGCAGGGCCAGTCACATGGGCAGCAGGTAGGGCCGGTCTCATGTGCAGCAGGCAGGGCCGGTCACATGGGCAGCAGGTAGGGCCAGTCACATGGGCAGCAGGCAGGGCCATTCACATGGGCAGCAGGTAGGGCCAGTCTCATGGGCAGCAGGTAGGGACAGTCTCATGGGCAGCAGGCAGGGCCAGTCACATAGGCAGCAGAAAGGGCCAGTCTCATGGGCAGCAGGCAGGGCCAGTCACATGGGCAGCAGGTAGGGCCGGTCTCATGTGCAGCAGGCAGGGCCGGTCTCATGGGCAGAAGGTAGGGCCAGTCTCATGGGCAGCAGGCAGGCCCAGTCTTATGGGCAGCAGGCAGCGCCAGTCTCATGGGCAGCAGGCAGGGCCAGTCTTATGGGCAGCAGGCAGGGCCGGTCTCATGGGCAGCAGACAGGGCCAGTCACATAGGCAGCAGGCAGGGCCAGTCTCATGGGCAGCAGGCAGGGCCAGTCACATGGGCAGCAGGCAGGGCCAGTCTCATGGGCAGCAGGCAGGGCCAGTCACATGGACAGCAGACAGGGCCAGTCTCATGGGCAGCAGGCAGGGCCAGTCACATGGGCAGCAGGCAGGGCCAGTCACATGGACAGCAGACAGGGCCAGTCACATGGACAGCAGACAAGGCCGGTCTCATGGGCAGCAGGCAGGGCCGGTCTCATGGGCAGCAGGTAGGGCCAGTCTCATGGGCAGCAGGCAGGGCCAGTCACATGGACAGCAGGTAGGGCCAGTCACATGGACAGCAGACAGGGCCAGTCTTATGGGCAGCAGGCAGGGCCAGTCACATGGAAAGCAGACAGGGCCAGTCACATGGGCAGCAGACAGGGCCAGTCACATGGGCAACAGGTAGGGCCAGTCACATGGGCAACAGGTAGGGCCAGTCTCATGGGCAGCAGGCAGGGCCAGTCACATGGGCAGCAGGCAGGGCCAGTCTCATGAGCAGCAGACAGGGCCAGTCATGGACAGCAGACAGGGCCAGTCACATGGGCAGCAGGTAGGGCCAGTCTCATGGGCAGCAGGCAGGGCCAGTCTTATGGGCAGCAGACAGGGCCAGTCACATGGGCAGCAGGCAGGGCCAGTCTCATGGTCAGCAGACAGGGCCAGTCACATAGGCAGCAGGCAGGGCCAGTCTCATGGGCAGCAGGCAGGGCCAGTCACATAGGCAGCAGAAAGGGCCAGTCTCATGGGCAGCAGGCAGGGCCAGTCACATGGGCAGCAGGCAGGGCCAGTCTCATGGGCAGAAGGTAGGGCCAGTCTCATGGGCAGCAGGCAGGGTCAGTCTTATGGGCAGCAGGCAGGGCCAGTCTCAGGGGCAGCAGGAAGGGCCAGTCTCATGGGCAGCAGGTAGGGCCAGTCTCATCGGCAGCAGGCAGGGCCAGTCACATGGGCAGCAGGTAGGGCCGGTCTCATGTGCAGCAGGCAGGGCCGGTCACATGGGCAGCAGGCAGGGCCAGTCACATGGGCAGCAGGTAGGGCCAGTCACATGGGCAGCAGGCAGGGCCATTCACATGGGCAGCAGGTAGGGCCAGTCTCATGGGCAGCAGGCAGGGCCAGTCACATAGGCAGCAGAAAGGGCCAGTCTCATGGGCAGCAGGCAGGGCCAGTCACATGGGCAGCAGGTAGGGCCGGTCTCATGTGCAGCAGGCAGGGCCGGTCTCATGGGCAGAAGGTAGGGCCAGTCTCATGGGCAGCAGGCAGGCCCAGTCTTATGGGCAGCAGGCAGGGCCAGTCTCATGGGTAGCAGGCAGGGCCAGTCTTATGGGCAGCAGGCAGGGCCGGTCTCATGGGCAGCAGACAGGGCCAGTCACATAGGCAGCAGGCAGGGCCAGTCACATGGGCAGCAGGCAGGGCCAGTCTCATGGGCAGCAGGCAGGGCCAGTCACATAGGCAGCAGGCAGGGCCAGTCTCATGGGCAGCAGGCAGGGCCAGTCACATGGGCAGCAGGCAGGGCCAGTCACATGGACAGCAGACAGGGCCAGTCACATGGACAGCAGACAAGGCCGGTCTCATGGGCAGCAGGCAGGGCCGGTCTCATGGGCAGCAGGTAGGGCCAGTCTCATGGGCAGCAGGCAGTCAGTCACATGGGCAGCAGGTAGGGCCGGTCACATGTGCAGCAGGCAGGGCCAGTCTTATGGGCAGCAGGCAGGGCCAGTCTTATGGGCAGCAGGCAGGGCCAGTCACAGGGGCAGCAGGTAGGGCCGGTCTCATGTTCAGCAGGCAGGGCCAGTCTCATGTGCAGCACGCAGGGCCAGTCTGATGGGCAGCAGGTAGGGCCAGTTTTATGGGCAGCAGGCAGGGCCAGTCACATGGGCAGCAGGTAGGGCCGGTCTCATGTGCAGCAGGCAGGGCCAGTCTCAAGGGCAGCAGGTAGGGCCAGTCTTATGGGCAGCAGGCAGGGCCAGTCTTATGGGCAGCAGGCAGGGCCAGTCTTATGGGCAGCAGGCAGGGCCAGTCTCAGGGGCAGCAGGTAGGGCCGGTCTCATGTGCAGCAGGCAGGGCCAGTCTCATGTGCAGCAGGCAGGGCCAGTCTCATGGGCAGCAGGTAGGGCCAGTCTCATGGGCAGCAGGCAGGGCCGGTCTTATGGGCAGCAGGCAGGACCGGTCTTAGGGGCAGCAGGCAGGGCCGGTCTCAGGGGCAGCAGGCAGGGCCGGTCTCATGGGCAGCAGGCAGGGCCAGTCACATGGGCAGCAGGTAGGGCCAGTCTCATGGGCAGCAGGCAGGGCCAGTCTCATGGGCAGCAGGTAGGGCCAGTCTCATGGGCAGCAGGTAGGGCCAGCCTCATGGACAGCAGGCATGGGCAGCAGGCAGGGCCAGTCTCATGGGCAGCAGGCAGGGCCAGTCTTATGGGAAGCAGGCAGGGCCAGTCTCATGGGCAGCAGGTAGGGCCAGTCTCATGGGCAGCAGGTAGGGCCAGTCTCATGGGCAGCAGGTAGGGCCAGTCTTATGGGCAGCAGGCAGGGCCAGTCTTATGGGCAGCAGACAGGGCCAGTCACATGGGCAGCAGGCAGGGCCAGTCTCATGGGCAGCAGACAGGGCCAGTCACATAGGCAGCAGGCAGGGCCAGTCCCATGGGCAGCAGGCAGGGCCAGTCACATAGGCAGCAGAAAGGGCCAGTCTCATAGGCAGCAGGCAGGGCCAGTCTCATGGGCAGCAGGCAGGGTCAGTCTTATGGGCAGCAGGCAGGGCCAGTCTCAGGGGCAGCAGGAAGGGCCAGTCTCATGGGCAGCAGGTAGGGCCAGTCTCATCGGCAGCAGGCAGGGCCGGTCACATGGGCAGCAGGTAGGGCCGGTCACATGTGCAGCAGGCAGGGCCGGTCACATGGGCAGCAGGTAGGGCCAGTCACATGGGCAGCAGGCAGGGCCATTCACATGGGCAGCAGGTAGGGCCAGTGTCATGGGCAGCAGGTAGGGCCAGTCTCATGGGCAGCAGGCAGGGCCAGTCACATAGGCAGCAGAAAGGGCCAGTCTCATGGGCAGCAGGCAGGGCCAGTCACATGGGCAGCAGGTAGGGCCGGTCTCATGGGCAGAAGGTAGGGCCAGTCTCATGGGCAGCAGGCAGGGCCAGTCTTATGGGCAGCAGGCAGGGCCAGTCTCAGGGGCAGCAGGTAGGGCCAGTCTCATGGGCAGCAGGTAGGGCCAGTCTCATGGGCAGCAGGCAGGGCCGGTCTCATGTGCAGCAGGTAGGGCCTGTCTCATGGGCAGCAGGTAGGGTCAGTCTCATGGGCAGCAGGCAGGGCCAGTCACATGGGCAGCAGACAGGGCCAGTCTCATGGGCAGCAGACAGGGCCGGTCACATGGACAGCAGACAGGGCCGGTCACATGGACAGCAGACAGGGCCGGTCTTATGGGCAGCAGGCAGGGCCGGTCTCATAGGCAGCAGGCAGGGCCAGTCACATGGGCAGCAGGCAGGGCCAGTCTCATGGGCAGAAGGTAGGGCCAGTCTCATGGGCAGCAGGCAGGGTCAGTCTTATGGGCAGCAGGCAGGGCCAGTCTCAGGGGCAGCAGGAAGGGCCAGTCTCATGGGCAGCAGGTAGGGCCAGTCTCATCGGCAGCAGGCAGGGCCAGTCACATGGGCAGCAGGTAGGGCCGGTCTCATGTGCAGCAGGCAGGGCCGGTCACATGGGCAGCAGGTAGGGCCAGTCTCATGGGCAGCAGGCAGGGCCAGTCTTATGGGCAGCAGGCAGGGCCAGTCTCATGGGCAGCAGGCAGGGCCAGTCACATGGGCAGCAGGTAGGGCCAGTCTCATGGGCAGCAGGCAGGGCCAGTCTCATGGGCAGCAGGTAGGGCCAGTCTTATGGGCAGCAGGCAGGGCCAGTCTTATGGGCAGCAGACAGGGCCAGTCACATGGGCAGCAGGCAGGGCCAGTCTCATGGTCAGCAGACAGGGCCAGTCACATAGGCAGCAGGCAGGGCCAGTCTCATGGGCAGCAGGCAGGGCCAGTCACATAGGCAGCAGAAAGGGCCAGTCTCATGGGCAGCAGGCAGGGCCAGTCACATGGGCAGCAGGCAGGGCCAGTCTCATGGGCAGAAGGTAGGGCCAGTCTCATGGGCAGCAGGCAGGGTCAGTCTTATGGGCAGCAGGAAGGGCCAGTCTCATGGGCAGCAGGCAGGGCCAGTCACATGGGCAGCAGGTAGGGCCGGTCTCATGTGCAGCAGGCAGGGCCAGTCACATGGGCAGCAGGCAGGGCCATTCACATGGGCAGCAGGTAGGGCCAGTCTCATGGGCAGCAGGTAGGGACAGTCTCATGGGCAGCAGGCAGGGCCAGTCACATAGGCAGCAGAAAGGGCCAGTCTCATGGGCAGCAGGCAGGGCCAGTCACATGGGCAGCAGGTAGGGCCGGTCTCATGTGCAGCAGGCAGGGCCGGTCTCATGGGCAGAAGGTAGGGCCAGTCTCATGGGCAGCAGGCAGGCCCAGTCTTATGGGCAGCAGGCAGCGCCAGTCTCATGGGCAGCAGGCAGGGCCAGTCTTATGGGCAGCAGGCAGGGCCGGTCTCATGGGCAGCAGACAGGGCCAGTCACATAGGCAGCAGGCAGGGCCAGTCTCATGGGCAGCAGGCAGGGCCAGTCACATGGGCAGCAGGCAGGGCCAGTCTCATGGGCAGCAGGCAGGGCCAGTCACATGGACAGCAGACAGGGCCAGTCTCATGGGCAGCAGGCAGGGCCAGTCACATGGGCAGCAGGCAGGGCCAGTCACATGGACAGCAGACAGGGCCAGTCACATGGACAGCAGACAAGGCCGGTCTCATGGGCAGCAGGCAGGGCCGGTCTCATGGGCAGCAGGTAGGGCCAGTCTCATGGGCAGCAGGCAGTGCCAGTCACATGGGCAGCAGGTAGGGCCGGTCTCATGTGCAGCAGGCAGGGCCAGTCTCAAGGGCAGCAGGCAGGGCCAGTCTTATGGGCAGCAGGCAGGGCCAGTCACAGGGGCAGCAGGTAGGGCCGGTCTCATGTGCAGCAGGCAGGGCCAGTCTCATGTGCAGCAGGCAGGGCCAGTCTGATGGGCAGCAGGTAGGGCCAGTTTTATGGGCAGCAGGCAGGGCCGGTCTTATGGGCAGCAGGCAGGGCCGGTCTCAGGGGCAGCAGGCAGGGCCAGTCACATGTGCAGCAGGTAGGGCCGGTCTCATGTGCAGCAGGCAGGGCCAGTCTCAAGGGCAGCAGGTAGGGCCAGTCTTATGGACAGCAGGCAGGGCCAGTCTTATGGGCAGCAGGCAGGGCCAGTCTTATGGGCAGCAGGCAGGGCCAGTCTCAGGGGCAGCAGGTAGGGCCGGTCTCATGTGCAGCAGGCAGGGCCGGTCTCATGTGCAGCAGGTAGGGCCAGTCTTATGGGCAGCAGGCAGGGCCGGTCTTATGGGCAGCAGGCAGGGCCGGTCTCAGGGGCAGCAAGCAGGGCCGGTCTCAGGGGCAGCAGGCAGGGCCGGTCTCATGGGCAGCAGGCAGGGCCAGTCACATGGGCAGCAGGTAGGGCCAGTCTCATGGGCAGCAGGCAGGGCCAGTCTCATGGGCAGCAGGTAGGGCCAGCCTCATGGACAGCAGGCATGGGCAGCAGGCAGGGCCAGTCTCATGGGCAGCAGGCAGGGCCAGTCTTATGGGCAGCAGGCAGGGCCAGTCTCATGGGCAGCAGGTAGGGCCAGTCTCATGGGCAGCAGGCAGGGCCAGTCACATGGGCAGCAGGTAGGGCCAGTCTCATGGGCAGCAGGCAGGGCCATTCTCATGGGCAGCAGGTAGGGCCAGTCTTATGGGCAGCAGGCAGGGCCAGTCTTATGGGCAGCAGACAGGGCCAGTCACCTGGGCAGCAGGCAGGGCCAGTCTCATGGGCAGCAGACAGGGCCAGTCACATAGGCAGCAGGCAGGGCCAGTCTCATGGGCAGCAGGCAGGGCCAGTCACATAGGCAGCAGAAAGGGCCAGTCTCATAGGCAGCAGGCAGGGCCAGTCACTTGGGCAGCAGGCAGGGCCAGTCTCATGGGCAGAAGGTAGGGCCAGTCTCATGGGCAGCAGGCAGGGTCAGTCTTATGGGCAGCAGGCAGGGCCAGTCTCAGGGGCAGCAGGAAGGGCCAGTCTCATGGGCAGCAGGTAGGGCCAGTCTCATCGGCAGCAGGCAGGGCCAGTCACATGGGCAGCAGGTAGGGCCGGTCTCATGTGCAGCAGGCAGGGCCGGTCACATGGGCAGCAGGTAGGGCCAGTCACATGGGCAGCAGGCAGGGCCATTCACATGGGCAGCAGGTAGGGCCAGTGTCATGGGCAGCAGGTAGGGCCAGTCTCATGGGCAGCAGGCAGGGCCAGTCACATAGGCAGCAGAAAGGGCCAGTCTCATGGGCAGCAGGCAGGGCCAGTCACATGGGCAGCAGGTAGGGCCGGTCTCATGTGCAGCAGGCAGGGCCGGTCTCATGGGCAGAAGGTAGGGCTAGTCTCATGGGCAGCAGGCAGGGCCAGTCTTATGGGCAGCAGGCAGGGCCAGTCTCAGGGGCAGCAGGTAGGGCCAGTCTCATGGGCAGCAGGTAGGGCCAGTCTCATGGGCAGCAGGCAGGGCCAGTCACATGGGCAGCAGGTAGGGCCGGTCTCATGTGCAGCAGGCAGGGCCAGTCTCATGGGCAGCAGGTAGGGTCAGTCTCATGGGCAGCAGGCAGGGCCAGTCACATGGGCAGCAGACAGGGCCAGTCACATGGGCAGCAGGTAGGGCCAGTCTCATGGGCAGCAGACAGGGCCAGTCACATAGGCAGCAGGCAGGGCCAGTCTCATGGGCAGCAGACAGGGCCAGTCTCATGGGCAGCAGACAGGGCCGGTCACATGGACAGCAGACAGGGCCGGTCACATGGACAGCAGACAGGGCCGGTCTTATGGGCAGCAGGCAGGGCCGGTCTCATAGGCAGCAGGCAGGGCCAGTCACATGGGCAGCAGGCAGGGCCAGTCTCATGGGCAGAAGGTAGGGCCAGTCTCATGGGCAGCAGGCAGGGTCAGTCTTATGGGCAGCAGGCAGGGCCAGTCTCAGGGGCAGCAGGAAGGGCCAGTCTCATGGGCAGCAGGTAGGGCCAGTCTCATTGGCAGCAGGCAGGGCCAGTCACATGGGCAGCAGGTAGGGCCGGTCTCATGTGCAGCAGGCAGGGCCGGTCACATGGGCAGCAGGTAGGGCCAGTCACATGGGCAGCAGGCAGGGCCATTCACATGGGCAGCAGGTAGGGCCAGTGTCATGGGCAGCAGGTAGGGCCAGTCTCATGGGCAGCAGGCAGGGCCAGTCACATAGGCAGCAGAAAGGGCCAGTCTCATGGGCAGCAGGCAGGGCCAGTCACATGGGCAGCAGGTAGGGCCGGTCTCATGTGCAGCAGGCAGGGCCGGTCTCATGGGCAGAAGGTAGGGCCAGTCTCATGGGCAGCAGGCAGGGTCAGTCTTATGGGCAGCAGGCAGGGCCAGTCTCAGGGGCAGCAGGCAGGGCCAGTCACATGGACAGCAGGTAGGGCCGGTCTCATGTGCAGCAGGCAGGGCCAGTCTCATGGGCAGCAGGTAGGGTCAGTCTCATGGGCAGCAGGTAGGGCCAGTCTCATGGGCAGCAGGCAGGGCCAGTCTCATGGGCAGCAGACAGGGCCAGTCACATAGGCAGCAGGCAGGGCCAGTCACATAGGAAGCAGAAAGGGCCAGTCTCATGGGCAGCAGGCAGGGCCAGTCACATGGACAGCAGACAGAGCCAGTCACATGGGCAGCAGGCAGGGCCAGTCTCATGGGCAGCAGGCAGGGCCAGTCACATGGGCAGCAGGTAGGGCCCGTCTCATGGGAAGCAGGCAGGGCCAGTCTCATGGGCAGCAGACAGGGCCAGTCTTATGGACAGCAGACAGGGCCAGTCACATGGACAGCAGACAAGGCCGGTCTCATGGGCAGCAGGCAGGGCCGGTCTCATGGGCAGCAGGTAGGGCCAGTCTCATGGGCAGCAGGCAGGGCCAGTCACATGGGCAGCAAGTAGGGCCAGTCACATGGGCAGCAGGTAGGGCCGGTCTCATGGGCTGCAGGTAGGGCCAGTCTCATGGGCAGCAGGCAGGGCCAGTCACATGGGCAGCAGGTAGGGCCGGTCTCATGTGCAGCAGGCAGGGCCAGTCTCAAGGGCAGGAGGTAGGGCCAGTCTTATGAGCAGCAGGCAGGGCCAGTCTTATGGGCAGAGGGCAGGGCCAGTCTCAGGGGCAGCAGGTAGGGCCGGTCTCATGTGCAGCAGGCAGGGCCAGTCTCATGTGCAGCAGGCAGGGCCAGTCTCATGGGCAGCAGGTAGGGCCAGTCTTATGGGCAGCAGGCAGGGCCGGTCTTATGGGCAGCAGGCAGTGCCAGTCTCAGGGGCAGCAGGCAGGGCCGGTCTCATGGGCAGCAGGCAGGGCCGGTCACATGGGCAGCAGGCAGGGCCGGTCTCATGGGCAGCAGGCAGGGCCAGTCTCATGGGCAGCAGGTAGGGCCAGTCTCATGGGCAGCAGGCAGGGCCAGTCTCATGGGCAGCAGACAGGGCCAGTCGCATGGACAGCAGACAGGGCCGGTCTCATGGGCAGCAGGTAGGGCCAGTCACATGGGCAGCAGGTAGGGCTGGTCTCATGGGCTGCAGGTAGGGCCAGTCTCATGGGCAGCAGGCAGGGCCAGTCTCATGGGCAGCAGACAGGGCCAGTCACATGGACAGCAGACAGGGCCAGTCTCATGAGCAGCAGGCAGGGCCAGTCACATGGGCAGCAGGTAGGGCCAGTCACATGGGCAGCAGGTAGGGCCGGTCTCATGGGCTGCAGGTAGGGCCAGTCTCATGGGCAGCAGGCAGGGCCAGTCTCATGGGCAGCAGGTAGGGCCAGCCTCATGGACAGCAGGCATGGGCAGCAGGCAGGGCCAGTCTCATGGGCAGCAGGCAGGGCCAGTCTTATGGGCAGCAGGCAGGGCCAGTCTCATGGGCAGCAGGTAGGGCCAGTCTCATGGGCAGCAGGCAGGGCCAGTCACATGGGCAGCAGGTAGGGCCAGTCTCATGGGCAGCAGGCAGGGCCAGTCTCATGGGCAGCAGACAGGGCCAGTCACATAGGCAGCAGGCAGGGCCAGTCTCATGGGCAGCAGGCAGGGCCAGTCACATAGGCAGCAGAAAAGGCCAGTCTCATAGGCAGCAGGCAGGGCCAGTCACTTGGGCAGCAGGCAGGGCCAGTCTCATGGGCAGAAGGTAGGGCCAGTCTCATGGGCAGCAGGCAGGGTCAGTCTTATGGGCAGCAGGCAGGGCCAGTCTCAGGGGCAGCAGGAAGGGCCAGTCTCATGGGCAGCAGGTAGGGCCAGTCTCATCGGCAGCAGGCAGGGCCAGTCACGTGGGCAGCAGGTAGGGCCGGTCTCATGTGCAGCAGGCAGGGCCGGTCACATGGGCAGCAGGTAGGGCCAGTCACATGGGCAGCAGGCAGGGCCATTCACATGGGCAGCAGGTAGGGCCAGTGTCATGGGCAGCAGGTAGGGCCAGTCTCATGGGCAGCAGGCAGGGCCAGTCACATAGGCAGCAGAAAGGGCCAGTCTCATGGACAGCAGGCAGGGCCAGTCACATGGGCAGCAGGTAGGGCCGGTCTCATGTGCAGCAGGCAGGGCCGGTCTCATGGGCAGAAGGTAGGGCTAGTCTCATGGGCAGCAGGCAGGGCCAGTCTTATGGGCAGCAGGCAGGGCCAGTCTCAGGGGCAGCAGGTAGGGCCAGTCTCATGGGCAGCAGGTAGGGCCAGTCTCATGGGCAGCAGGCAGGGCCAGTCACATGGGCAGCAGGTAGGGCCGGTCTCATGTGCAGCAGGCAGGGCCAGTCTCATGGGCAGCAGGTAGGGTCAGTCTCATGGGCAGCAGGCAGGGCCAGTCACATGGGCAGCAGACAGGGCCAGTTACATGGGCAGCAGGTAGGGCCAGTCTCATGGGCAGCAGACAGGGCCAGTCATATAGGCAGCAGGCAGGGCCAGTCTCATGGGCAGCAGACAGGGCCAGTCTCATGGGCAGCAGACAGGGCCGGTCACATGGACAGCAGACAGGGCCGGTCACATGGACAGCAGACAGGGCCGGTCTTATGGGCAGCAGGCAGGGCCGGTCTCATAGGCAGCAGGCAGGGCCAGTCACATGGGCAGCAGGCAGGGCCAGTCTCATGGGCAGAAGGTAGGGCCAGTCTCATGGGCAGCAGGCAGGGTCAGTCTTATGGGCAGCAGGCAGGGCCAGTCTCAGGGGCAGCAGGAAGGGCCAGTCTCATGGGCAGCAGGTAGGGCCAGTCTCATTGGCAGCAGGCAGGGCCAGTCACATGGGCAGCAGGTAGGGCCGGTCTCATGTGCAGCAGGCAGGGCCGGTCACATGGGCAGCAGGTAGGGCCAGTCACATGGGCAGCAGGCAGGGCCATTCACATGGGCAGCAGGTAGGGCCAGTGTCATGGGCAGCAGGTAGGGCCAGTCTCATGGGCAGCAGGCAGGGCCAGTCACATAGGCAGCAGAAAGGGCCAGTCTCATGGGCAGCAGGCAGGGCCAGTCACATGGGCAGCAGGTAGGGCCGGTCTCATGTGCAGCAGGCAGGGCCGGTCTCATGGGCAGAAGGTAGGGCTAGTCTCATGGGCAGCAGGCAGGGCCAGTCTTATGGGCAGCAGGCAGGGCCAGTCTCAGGGGCAGCAGGTAGGGCCAGTCTCATGGGCAGCAGGTAGGGCCAGTCTCATGGGCAGCAGGCAGGGCCAGTCACATGGGCAGCAGGTAGGGCCGGTCTCATGTGCAGCAGGCAGGGCCAGTCTCATGGGCAGCAGGTAGGGTCAGTCTCATGGGCAGCAGGCAGGGCCAGTCACATGGGCAGCAGACAGGGCCAGTTACATGGGCAGCAGGTAGGGCCAGTCTCATGGGCAGCAGACAGGGCCAGTCATATAGGCAGCAGGCAGGGCCAGTCTCATGGGCAGCAGACAGGGCCAGTCTCATGGGCAGCAGACAGGGCCGGTCACATGGACAGCAGACAGGGCCGGTCACATGGACAGCAGACAGGGCCGGTCTTATGGGCAGCAGGCAGGGCCGGTCTCATAGGCAGCAGGCAGGGCCAGTCACATGGGCAGCAGGCAGGGCCAGTCTCATGGGCAGAAGGTAGGGCCAGTCTCATGGGCAGCAGGCAGGGTCAGTCTTATGGGCAGCAGGCAGGGCCAGTCTCAGGGGCAGCAGGAAGGGCCAGTCTCATGGGCAGCAGGTAGGGCCAGTCTCATTGGCAGCAGGCAGGGCCAGTCACATGGGCAGCAGGTAGGGCCGGTCTCATGTGCAGCAGGCAGGGCCGGTCACATGGGCAGCAGGTAGGGCCAGTCACATGGGCAGCAGGCAGGGCCATTCACATGGGCAGCAGGTAGGGCCAGTGTCATGGGCAGCAGGTAGGGCCAGTCTCATGGGCAGCAGGCAGGGCCAGTCACATAGGCAGCAGAAAGGGCCAGTCTCATGGGCAGCAGGCAGGGCCAGTCACATGGGCAGCAGGTAGGGCCGGTCTCATGTGCAGCAGGCAGGGCCGGTCTCATGGGCAGAAGGTAGGGCCAGTCTCATGGGCAGCAGGCAGGGTCAGTCTTATGGGCAGCAGGCAGGGCCAGTCTCAGGGGCAGCAGGCAGGGCCAGTCACATGGACAGCAGGTAGGGCCGGTCTCATGTGCAGCAGGCAGGGCCAGTCTCATGGGCAGCAGGTAGGGTCAGTCTCATGGGCAGCAGGTAGGGCCAGTCTCATGGGCAGCAGGCAGGGCCAGTCTCATGGGCAGCAGACAGGGCCAGTCACATAGGCAGCAGGCAGGGCCAGTCACATAGGAAGCAGAAAGGGCCAGTCTCATGGGCAGCAGGCAGGGCCAGTCACATGGACAGCAGACAGAGCCAGTCACATGGGCAGCAGGCAGGGCCAGTCTCATGGGCAGCAGGCAGGGCCAGTCACATGGGCAGCAGGTAGGGCCCGTCTCATGGGAAGCAGGCAGGGCCAGTCTCATGGGCAGCAGACAGGGCCAGTCTTATGGACAGCAGACAGGGCCAGTCACATGGACAGCAGACAAGGCCGGTCTCATGGGCAGCAGGCAGGGCCGGTCTCATGGGCAGCAGGTAGGGCCAGTCTCATGGGCAGCAGGCAGGGCCAGTCACATGGGCAGCAAGTAGGGCCAGTCACATGGGCAGCAGGTAGGGCCGGTCTCATGGGCTGCAGGTAGGGCCAGTCTCATGGGCAGCAGGCAGGGCCAGTCACATGGGCAGCAGGTAGGGCCGGTCTCATGTGCAGCAGGCAGGGCCAGTCTCAAGGGCAGGAGGTAGGGCCAGTCTTATGAGCAGCAGGCAGGGCCAGTCTTATGGGCAGAGGGCAGGGCCAGTCTCAGGGGCAGCAGGTAGGGCCGGTCTCATGTGCAGCAGGCAGGGCCAGTCTCATGTGCAGCAGGCAGGGCCAGTCTCATGGGCAGCAGGTAGGGCCAGTCTTATGGGCAGCAGGCAGGGCCGGTCTTATGGGCAGCAGGCAGTGCCAGTCTCAGGGGCAGCAGGCAGGGCCGGTCTCATGGGCAGCAGGCAGGGCCGGTCACATGGGCAGCAGGCAGGGCCGGTCTCATGGGCAGCAGGCAGGGCCAGTCTCATGGGCAGCAGGTAGGGCCAGTCTCATGGGCAGCAGGCAGGGCCAGTCTCATGGGCAGCAGACAGGGCCAGTCGCATGGACAGCAGACAGGGCCGGTCTCATGGGCAGCAGGTAGGGCCAGTCACATGGGCAGCAGGTAGGGCTGGTCTCATGGGCTGCAGGTAGGGCCAGTCTCATGGGCAGCAGGCAGGGCCAGTCTCATGGGCAGCAGACAGGGCCAGTCACATGGACAGCAGACAGGGCCAGTCTCATGAGCAGCAGGCAGGGCCAGTCACATGGGCAGCAGGTAGGGCCAGTCACATGGGCAGCAGGTAGGGCCGGTCTCATGGGCTGCAGGTAGGGCCAGTCTCATGGGCAGCAGGCAGGGCCAGTCACATGGGCAGCAGGTAGGGCCGGTCATATGTGCAGCAGGAAGGGCCAGTCTCAAGGGCAGCAGGCAGGGCCAGTCTTATGGGCAGCAGGCAGGGCCAGTCTTATGGGCAGCAGGCAGGGCCAGTCTCAGGGGCAGCAGGTAGGGCCGGTCTCATGTGCAGCAGGCAGGACCAGTCTCATGTGCAGCAGGCAGGGCCAGTCTCATGGGCAGCAGGTAGGGCCAGTCTTATGGGCAGCAGGCAGGGCCAGTCTTATGGGCAGCAGGCAGGGCCGGTCTCAGGGGCAGCAGGCAGGGCCGGTCTCATGGACAGCAGGCGTGGGCAGCAGGCAGGGCCAGTCTCATGGGCAGCAGGCAGAGCCAGTCACATGGGCAGCAGGCAGGGCCAGTCTCATGGGCAGCAGGCAGGGCCAGTCTCATGGACAGCAGGCATGGGCAGCAGGCAGGGCCAGTCTCATGGGCAGCAGGCAGGGCCAGTCTTATGGGCAGCAGGCAGGGCCAGTCTCATGGGCAGCAAGTAGGGCCAGTCTCATGGGCAGCAGGTAGGGCCAGTCTCATGGGCAGCAGGTAGGGCAGGTCTCATGTGCAGCAGGCAGGGCCAGTCTCATGAGCAGCAGGCAGGGCCAGTCTCAGGGGCAGCAGGCAGGGCCAGTCTCATGGGCAGCAGGCAGGGCAGGTCTCATGGGCAGCAGGCAGGGCCAGTCTCATGGGCAGCAGGCAGTGCCAGTCTCATGGGCAGCAGGCAGGGCCAGTCTCATGGGCAGCAGGCAGGGCCAGTTCAAAGGCAGCAGGCAGTGTCGGTCTCATGGGCAGCAGGTAAAGCTTCCTGTGCAGCAGGCAGGGCCAGTCACATGGGCAGCAGGCAGGGCCAGTCACATGGGCAGCAGGCAGGGCCAGTCACATGGGCAGCAGGCAGGGCCAGTCTCATGGGCAGCAGGCAGGGCCAGTCTCATGGGCAGCAGGCATGGGCAGCAGGCAGGGCCAGTTTCATGGGCAGCAGGCAGGGCCAGTCTCATGGGCAGCAGGCAGGGCCAGTCTCAGGGGCAGCAGGTAGGGCCGGTCTCATGTGCAGCAGGCAGGGCCAGTCTCATGGGCAGCAGGCAGGGCCAGTCTTATGGGCAGCAGGCAGGGCCAGTCTCAGGGGCAGGAGGCAAGGCCGGTCTCATGGGCAGCAGGCAGGGTCGGTCACATGGGCAGCAGGCAGGGCCGGTCTCATGGGCAGCAGGTAGGTCCGGTCTCATGGGCAGCAGGCAGGGCCAGTCACATGGGCAGCAGGCAGGGCCAGTCTCATGGGCAGCAGGCAGGGCCAGTCACATGGGCAGCAGGCAGGGCCAGTCTCATGGGCAGCAGGCAGGGCCAGTCACATGGACAGCAGACAGGGCCAGTCACATGGGCAGCAGGCAGGGCCAGTCTCATGGGCAGCAGGCAGGGCCAGTCACATGGGCAGCAGGTAGGGCCAGTCTCATGGGCCCCAGGCAGGGCCAGTCTCATGGGCAGCAGGCAGGGCCGGTCACATGGACAGCAGACAGGGCCGGTCTCATGGGCAGCAGGCAGGGCCGGTCTCATGGGCAGCAGGTAGGGCCAGTCACATGGGCAGCAGGTAGGGCCGGTCTCATGGGCTGCAGGTAGGGCCAGTCTCATGGGCAGCAGGCAGGGCCAGTCTCATGGGCAGCAGACAGGGCCAGTCACATGGACAGCAGACAGGGCCAGTCTCATGAGCAGCAGGCAGGGCCAGTCACATGGGCAGCAGGTAGGGCCAGTCACATGGGCAGCAGGTAGGGCCGGTCTCATGGGCTGCAGGTAGGGCCAGTCTCATGGGCAGCAGGCAGGGCCAGTCACATGGGCAGCAGGTAGGGCCGGTCTCATGGGCAGCAGGCAGGGCCAGTCTCATGGGCAGCAGACAGGGCCAGTCACATGGACAGCAGACAGGGCCAGTCTCATGAGCAGCAGGCAGGGCCAGTCACATGGGCAGCAGGTAGGGCTGGTCTCATGGGCTGCAGGTAGGGCCAGTCTCATGGGCAGCAGGCAGGGCCAGTCACATGGGCAGCAGGTAGGGCCGGTCTCATGTGCAGCAGGCAGGGCCAGTCTCAAGGGCAGCAGGCAGGGCCAGTCTTATGGGCAGCAGGCA
This sequence comes from Rhinoderma darwinii, assembly GCF_050947455.1. Classification (NCBI taxonomy): domain Eukaryota; kingdom Metazoa; phylum Chordata; class Amphibia; order Anura; family Rhinodermatidae; genus Rhinoderma; species Rhinoderma darwinii. The sequence continues at coordinate 432,553 of NW_027461749.1, forward strand.
GGGCCAGTCTTATGGGCAGCAGGCAGGGCCAGTCTCAGGGGCAGCAGGTAGGGCCGGTCTCATGTGCAGCAGGCAGGGCCAGTCTCATGTGCAGCAGGCAGGGCCAGTCTCATGGGCCGCAGGTAGGGCCAGTCTCATGGGCAGCAGGCAGGGCCAGTCTTATGGGCAGCAGGCAGGGCCAGTCTCAGGGGCAGCAGGAAGGGCCAGTCTCATGGGCAGCAGGTAGGGCCAGTCTCATCGGCAGCAGGCAGGGCCAGTCACATGGGCAGCAGGTAGGGCCGGTCTCATGTGCAGCAGGCAGGGCCGGTCACATGGGCAGCAGGTAGGGCCAGTCTCATGGGCAGAAGGAAGGGCCAGTCTTATGGGCAGCAGGCAGGGCCAGTCTCAGGGGCAGCAGGTAGGGCCAGTCTCATGGGCAGCAGGCAGGGCCAGTCACATGGGCAGCAGGCAGGGCCAGTCTCAGGGGCAGCAGGCAGGGCCAGTCTCATGGGCAGCAGGTAGGGCCAGTCTTATGGGCAGCAGGCAGGGCCAGTCTTATGGGCAGCAGGCAGGGCCAGTCTTATGGGCAGCAGACAGGGCCAGTCACATGGGCAGCAGGCAGGGCCAGTCTCATGGTCAGCAGACAGGGCCAGTCACATAGGCAGCAGGCAGGGCCAGTCTCATGGGCAGCAGGCAGGGCCAGTCACATAGGCAGCAGAAAGGGCCAGTCTCATGGGCAGCAGGCAGGGCCAGTCACATGGGCAGCAGGCAGGGCCAGTCTCATGGGCAGAAGGTAGGGCCAGTCTCATGGGCAGCAGGCAGGGTCAGTCTTATGGGCAGCAGGCAGGGCCAGTCTCAGGGGCAGCAGGAAGGGCCAGTCTCATGGGCAGCAGGTAGGGCCAGTCTCATCGGCAGCAGGTAGGGCCAGTCTCATGGGCAGCAGGCAGGGCCAGTCACATAGGCAGCAGAAAGGGCCAGTCTCATGGGCAGCAGGCAGGGCCAGTCACATGGGCAGCAGGTAGGGCCGGTCTCATGTGCAGCAGGCAGGGCCGGTCTCATGGGCAGAAGGTAGGGCTAGTCTCATGGGCAGCAGGCAGGGCCAGTCTTATGGGCAGCAGGCAGGGCCAGTCTCAGGGGCAGCAGGTAGGGCCAGTCTCATGGGCAGCAGGTAGGGCCAGTCTCATGGGCAGCAGGCAGGGCCAGTCACATGGGCAGCAGGTAGGGCCGGTCTCATGTGCAGCAGGCAGGGCCAGTCTCATGGGCAGCAGGTAGGTTCAGTCTCATGGGCAGCAGGCAGGGCCAGTCACATGGGCAGCAGACAGGGCCAGTCACATGGGCAGCAGGTAGGGCCAGTCTCATGGGCAGCAGACAGGGCCAGTCACATAGGCAGCAGGCAGGGCCAGTCTCATGGGCAGCAGACAGGGCCAGTCTCATGGGCAGCAGACAGGGCCGGTCACATGGACAGCAGACAGGGCTGGTCACATGGACAGCAGACAGGGCCGGTCTTATGGGCAGCAGGCAGGGCCGGTCTCATAGGCAGCAGGCAGGGCCAGTCACATGGGCAGCAGGCAGGGCCAGTCTCATGGGCAGAAGGTAGGGCCAGTCTCATGGGCAGCAGGCAAGGTCAGTCTTATGGGCAGCAGGCAGGGCCAGTCTCAGGGGCAGCAGGAAGGGCCAGTCTCATGGGCAGCAGGTAGGGCCAGTCTCATCGGCAGCAGGCAGGGCCAGTCACATGGGCAGCAGGTAGGGCCGGTCTCATGTGCAGCAGGCAGGGCCGGTCACATGGGCAGCAGGTAGGGCCAGTCTCATGGGCAGAAGGAAGGGCCAGTCTTATGGGCAGCAGGCAGGGCCAGTCTCATGGGCAGCAGGCAGGGCCAGTCACATGGGCAGCAGGTAGGGCCAGTCTCATGGGCAGCAGGCAGGGCCAGTCTCATGGGCAGCAGGTAGGGCCAGTCTTATGGGCAGCAGGCAGGGCCAGTCTTATGGGCAGCAGGCAGGGCCAGTCTTATGGGCAGCAGACAGGGCCAGTCACATGGGCAGCAGGCAGGGCCAGTCTCATGGTCAGCAGACAGGGCCAGTCACATAGGCAGCAGGCAGGGCCAGTCTCATGGGCAGCAGGCAGGGCCAGTCACATAGGCAGCAGAAAGGGCCAGTCTCATGGGCAGCAGGCAGGGCCAGTCACATGGGCAGCAGGCAGGGCCAGTCTCATGGGCAGAAGGTAGGGCCAGTCTAATGGGCAGCAGGCAGGGTCAGTCTTATGGGCAGCAGGCAGGGCCAGTCTCAGGGGCAGCAGGAAGGGCCAGTCTCATGGGCAGCAGGTAGGGCCAGTCTCATCGGCAGCAGGTAGGGCCAGTCTCATGGGCAGCAGGCAGGGCCAGTCACATAGGCAGCAGAAAGGGCCAGTCTCATGGGCAGCAGGCAGGGCCAGTCACATGGGCAGCAGGTAGGGCCGGTCTCATGTGCAGCAGGCAGGGCCGGTCTCATGGGCAGAAGGTAGGGCTAGTCTCATGGGCAGCAGGCAGGGCCAGTCTCAGGGGCAGCAGGAAGGGCCAGTCTCATGGGCAGCAGGTAGGGCCAGTCTCATCGGCAGCAGGTAGGGCCAGTCTCATGGGCAGCAGGCAGGGCCAGTCACATAGGCAGCAGAAAGGGCCAGTCTCATGGGCAGCAGGCAGGGCCAGTCACATGGGCAGCAGGTAGGGCCGGTCTCATGTGCAGCAGGCAGGGCCGGTCTCATGGGCAGAAGGTAGGGCTAGTCTCATGGGCAGCAGGCAGGGCCAGTCTTATGGGCAGCAGGCAGGGCCAGTCTCAGGGGCAGCAGGTAGGGCCAGTCTCATGGGCAGCAGGTAGGGCCAGTCTCATGGGCAGCAGGCAGGGCCAGTCACATGGGCAGCAGGTAGGGCCGGTCTCATGTGCAGCAGGCAGGGCCAGTCTCATGGGCAGCAGGTAGGGTCAGTCTCATGGGCAGCAGGCAGGGCCAGTCACATGGGCAGCAGACAGGGCCAGTCACATGGGCAGCAGGTAGGGCCAGTCTCATGGGCAGCAGACAGGGCCAGTCTCATGGGCAGCAGACAGGGCCGGTCACATGGACAGCAGACAGGGCCGGTCACATGGACAGCAGACAGGGCCGGTCTTATGGGCAGCAGGCAGGGCCGGTCTCATAGGCAGCAGGCAGGGCCAGTCACATGGGCAGCAGGCAGGGCCAGTCTCATGGGCAGAAGGTAGGGCCAGTCTCATGGGCAGCAGGCAGGGTCAGTCTTATGGGCAGCAGGCAGGGCCAGTCTCAGGGGCAGCAGGAAGGGCCAGTCTCATGGGCAGCAGGTAGGGCCAGTCTCATCGGCAGCAGGCAGGGCCGGTCACATGGGCAGCAGGTAGGGCCGGTCACATGTGCAGCAGGCAGGGCCGGTCACATGGGCAGCAGGTAGGGCCAGTCACATGGGCAGCAGGCAGGGCCATTCACATGGGCAGCAGGTAGGGCCAGTGTCATGGGCAGCAGGTAGGGCCAGTCTCATGGGCAGCAGGCAGGGCCAGTCACATAGGCAGCAGAAAGGGCCAGTCTCATGGGCAGCAGGCAGGGCCAGTCACATGGGCAGCAGGTAGGGCCGGTCTCATGGGCAGAAGGTAGGGCCAGTCTCATGGGCAGCAGGCAGGGCCAGTCTTATGGGCAGCAGGCAGGGCCAGTCTCAGGGGCAGCAGGTAGGGCCAGTCTCATGGGCAGCAGGTAGGGCCAGTCTCATGGGCAGCAGGCAGGGCCGGTCTCATGTGCAGCAGGTAGGGCCTGTCTCATGGGCAGCAGGTAGGGTCAGTCTCATGGGCAGCAGGCAGGGCCAGTCACATGGGCAGCAGACAGGGCCAGTCTCATGGGCAGCAGACAGGGCCGGTCACATGGACAGCAGACAGGGCCGGTCACATGGACAGCAGACAGGGCCGGTCTTATGGGCAGCAGGCAGGGCCGGTCTCATAGGCAGCAGGCAGGGCCAGTCACATGGGCAGCAGGCAGGGCCAGTCTCATGGGCAGAAGGTAGGGCCAGTCTCATGGGCAGCAGGCAGGGTCAGTCTTATGGGCAGCAGGCAGGGCCAGTCTCAGGGGCAGCAGGAAGGGCCAGTCTCATGGGCAGCAGGTAGGGCCAGTCTCATCGGCAGCAGGCAGGGCCAGTCACATGGGCAGCAGGTAGGGCCGGTCTCATGTGCAGCAGGCAGGGCCGGTCACATGGGCAGCAGGTAGGGCCAGTCTCATGGGCAGCAGGCAGGGCCAGTCTTATGGGCAGCAGGCAGGGCCAGTCTCATGGGCAGCAGGCAGGGCCAGTCACATGGGCAGCAGGTAGGGCCAGTCTCATGGGCAGCAGGCAGGGCCAGTCTCATGGGCAGCAGGTAGGGCCAGTCTTATGGGCAGCAGGCAGGGCCAGTCTTATGGGCAGCAGACAGGGCCAGTCACATGGGCAGCAGGCAGGGCCAGTCTCATGGTCAGCAGACAGGGCCAGTCACATAGGCAGCAGGCAGGGCCAGTCTCATGGGCAGCAGGCAGGGCCAGTCACATAGGCAGCAGAAAGGGCCAGTCTCATGGGCAGCAGGCAGGGCCAGTCACATGGGCAGCAGGCAGGGCCAGTCTCATGGGCAGAAGGTAGGGCCAGTCTCATGGGCAGCAGGCAGGGTCAGTCTTATGGGCAGCAGGAAGGGCCAGTCTCATGGGCAGCAGGTAGGGCCAGTCTCATCGGCAGCAGGCAGGGCCAGTCACATGGGCAGCAGGTAGGGCCGGTCTCATGTGCAGCAGGCAGGGCCAGTCACATGGGCAGCAGGCAGGGCCATTCACATGGGCAGCAGGTAGGGCCAGTCTCATGGGCAGCAGGTAGGGACAGTCTCATGGGCAGCAGGCAGGGCCAGTCACATAGGCAGCAGAAAGGGCCAGTCTCATGGGCAGCAGGCAGGGCCAGTCACATGGGCAGCAGGTAGGGCCGGTCTCATGTGCAGCAGGCAGGGCCGGTCTCATGGGCAGAAGGTAGGGCCAGTCTCATGGGCAGCAGGCAGGCCCAGTCTTATGGGCAGCAGGCAGCGCCAGTCTCATGGGCAGCAGGCAGGGCCAGTCTTATGGGCAGCAGGCAGGGCCGGTCTCATGGGCAGCAGACAGGGCCAGTCACATAGGCAGCAGGCAGGGCCAGTCTCATGGGCAGCAGGCAGGGCCAGTCACATGGGCAGCAGGCAGGGCCAGTCTCATGGGCAGCAGGCAGGGCCAGTCACATGGACAGCAGACAGGGCCAGTCTCATGGGCAGCAGGCAGGGCCAGTCACATGGGCAGCAGGCAGGGCCAGTCACATGGACAGCAGACAGGGCCAGTCACATGGACAGCAGACAAGGCCGGTCTCATGGGCAGCAGGCAGGGCCGGTCTCATGGGCAGCAGGTAGGGCCAGTCTCATGGGCAGCAGGCAGTGCCAGTCACATGGGCAGCAGGTAGGGCCGGTCTCATGTGCAGCAGGCAGGGCCAGTCTCAAGGGCAGCAGGCAGGGCCAGTCTTATGGGCAGCAGGCAGGGCCAGTCACAGGGGCAGCAGGTAGGGCCGGTCTCATGTGCAGCAGGCAGGGCCAGTCTCATGTGCAGCAGGCAGGGCCAGTCTGATGGGCAGCAGGTAGGGCCAGTTTTATGGGCAGCAGGCAGGGCCGGTCTTATGGGCAGCAGGCAGGGCCGGTCTCAGGGGCAGCAGGCAGGGCCAGTCACATGTGCAGCAGGTAGGGCCGGTCTCATGTGCAGCAGGCAGGGCCAGTCTCAAGGGCAGCAGGTAGGGCCAGTCTTATGGACAGCAGGCAGGGCCAGTCTTATGGGCAGCAGGCAGGGCCAGTCTTATGGGCAGCAGGCAGGGCCAGTCTCAGGGGCAGCAGGTAGGGCCGGTCTCATGTGCAGCAGGCAGGGCCGGTCTCATGTGCAGCAGGTAGGGCCAGTCTTATGGGCAGCAGGCAGGGCCGGTCTTATGGGCAGCAGGCAGGGCCGGTCTCAGGGGCAGCAAGCAGGGCCGGTCTCAGGGGCAGCAGGCAGGGCCGGTCTCATGGGCAGCAGGCAGGGCCAGTCACATGGGCAGCAGGTAGGGCCGGTCTCATGGGCAGCAGGCAGGGCCAGTCTCATGGGCAGCAGGTAGGGCCAGCCTCATGGACAGCAGGCATGGGCAGCAGGCAGGGCCAGTCTCATGGGCAGCAGGCAGGGCCAGTCTTATGGGCAGCAGGCAGGGCCAGTCTCATGGGCAGCAGGTAGGGCCAGTCTCATGGGCAGCAGGCAGGGCCAGTCACATGGGCAGCAGGTAGGGCCAGTCTCATGGGCAGCAGGCAGGGCCATTCTCATGGGCAGCAGGTAGGGCCAGTCTTATGGGCAGCAGGCAGGGCCAGTCTTATGGGCAGCAGACAGGGCCAGTCACCTGGGCAGCAGGCAGGGCCAGTCTCATGGGCAGCAGACAGGGCCAGTCACATAGGCAGCAGGCAGGGCCAGTCACATAGGCAGCAGAAAGGGCCAGTCTCATAGGCAGCAGGCAGGGCCAGTCACTTGGGCAGCAGGCAGGGCCAGTCTCATGGGCAGAAGGTAGGGCCAGTCTCATGGGCAGCAGGCAGGGTCAGTCTTATGGGCAGCAGGCAGGGCCAGTCTCAGGGGCAGCAGGAAGGGCCAGTCTCATGGGCAGCAGGTAGGGCCAGTCTCATCGGCAGCAGGCAGGGCCAGTCACATGGGCAGCAGGTAGGGCCGGTCTCATGTGCAGCAGGCAGGGCCGGTCACATGGGCAGCAGGTAGGGCCAGTCACATGGGCAGCAGGCAGGGCCATTCACATGGGCAGCAGGTAGGGCCAGTGTCATGGGCAGCAGGTAGGGCCAGTCTCATGGGCAGCAGGCAGGGCCAGTCACATAGGCAGCAGAAAGGGCCAGTCTCATGGGCAGCAGGCAGGGCCAGTCACATGGGCAGCAGGTAGGGCCGGTCTCATGTGCAGCAGGCAGGGCCGGTCTCATGGGCAGAAGGTAGGGCTAGTCTCATGGGCAGCAGGCAGGGCCAGTCTTATGGGCAGCAGGCAGGGCCAGTCTCAGGGGCAGCAGGTAGGGCCAGTCTCATGGGCAGCAGGTAGGGCCAGTCTCATGGGCAGCAGGCAGGGCCAGTCACATGGGCAGCAGGTAGGGCCGGTCTCATGTGCAGCAGGCAGGGCCAGTCTCATGGGCAGCAGGTAGGGTCAGTCTCATGGGCAGCAGGCAGGGCCAGTCACATGGGCAGCAGACAGGGCCAGTCACATGGGCAGCAGGTAGGGCCAGTCTCATGGGCAGCAGACAGGGCCAGTCACATAGGCAGCAGGCAGGGCCAGTCTCATGGGCAGCAGACAGGGCCGGTCTTATGGGCAGCAGGCAGGGCCGGTCTCATAGGCAGCAGGCAGGGCCAGTCACATGGGCAGCAGGCAGGGCCAGTCTCATGGGCAGAAGGTAGGGCCAGTCTCATGGGCAGCAGGCAGGGTCAGTCTTATGGGCAGCAGGCAGGGCCAGTCTCAGGGGCAGCAGGAAGGGCCAGTCTCATGGGCAGCAGGTAGGGCCAGTCTCATTGGCAGCAGGCAGGGCCAGTCACATGGGCAGCAGGTAGGGCCGGTCTCATGTGCAGCAGGCAGGGCCGGTCACATGGGCAGCAGGTAGGGCCAGTCACATGGGCAGCAGGCAGGGCCATTCACATGGGCAGCAGGTAGGGCCAGTGTCATGGGCAGCAGGTAGGGCCAGTCTCATGGGCAGCAGGCAGGGCCAGTCACATAGGCAGCAGAAAGGGCCAGTCTCATGGGCAGCAGGCAGGGCCAGTCACATGGGCAGCAGGTAGGGCCGGTCTCATGTGCAGCAGGCAGGGCCGGTCTCATGGGCAGAAGGTAGGGCCAGTCTCATGGGCAGCAGGCAGGGTCAGTCTTATGGGCAGCAGGCAGGGCCAGTCTCAGGGGCAGCAGGCAGGGCCAGTCACATGGACAGCAGGTAGGGCCGGTCTCATGTGCAGCAGGCAGGGCCAGTCTCATGGGCAGCAGGTAGGGTCAGTCTCATGGGCAGCAGGTAGGGCCAGTCTCATGGGCAGCAGGCAGGGCCAGTCTCATGGGCAGCAGACAGGGCCAGTCACATAGGCAGCAGGCAGGGCCAGTCACATAGGAAGCAGAAAGGGCCAGTCTCATGGGCAGCAGGCAGGGCCAGTCACATGGACAGCAGACAGAGCCAGTCACATGGGCAGCAGGCAGGGCCAGTCTCATGGGCAGCAGGCAGGGCCAGTCACATGGGCAGCAGGTAGGGCCCGTCTCATGGGAAGCAGGCAGGGCCAGTCTCATGGGCAGCAGACAGGGCCAGTCTTATGGACAGCAGACAGGGCCAGTCACATGGACAGCAGACAAGGCCGGTCTCATGGGCAGCAGGCAGGGCCGGTCTCATGGGCAGCAGGTAGGGCCAGTCTCATGGGCAGCAGGCAGGGCCAGTCACATGGGCAGCAAGTAGGGCCAGTCACATGGGCAGCAGGTAGGGCCGGTCTCATGGGCTGCAGGTAGGGCCAGTCTCATGGGCAGCAGGCAGGGCCAGTCACATGGGCAGCAGGTAGGGGCCGGTCTCATGTGCAGCAGGCAGGGCCAGTCTCAAGGGCAGGAGGTAGGGCCAGTCTTATGAGCAGCAGGCAGGGCCAGTCTTATGGGCAGAGGGCAGGGCCAGTCTCAGGGGCAGCAGGTAGGGCCGGTCTCATGTGCAGCAGGCAGGGCCAGTCTCATGTGCAGCAGGCAGGGCCAGTCTCATGGGCAGCAGGTAGGGCCAGTCTTATGGGCAGCAGGCAGGGCCGGTCTTATGGGCAGCAGGCAGTGCCAGTCTCAGGGGCAGCAGGCAGGGCCGGTCTCATGGGCAGCAGGCAGGGCCGGTCACATGGGCAGCAGGCAGGGCCGGTCTCATGGGCAGCAGGCAGGGCCAGTCTCATGGGCAGCAGGTAGGGCCAGTCTCATGGGCAGCAGGCAGGGCCAGTCTCATGGGCAGCAGACAGGGCCAGTCGCATGGACAGCAGACAGGGCCGGTCTCATGGGCAGCAGGTAGGGCCAGTCACATGGGCAGCAGGTAGGGCTGGTCTCATGGGCTGCAGGTAGGGCCAGTCTCATGGGCAGCAGGCAGGGCCAGTCTCATGGGCAGCAGACAGGGCCAGTCACATGGACAGCAGACAGGGCCAGTCTCATGAGCAGCAGGCAGGGCCAGTCACATGGGCAGCAGGTAGGGCCAGTCACATGGGCAGCAGGTAGGGCCGGTCTCATGGGCTGCAGGTAGGGCCAGTCTCATGGGCAGCAGGCAGGGCCAGTCTCATGGGCAGCAGGTAGGGCCAGCCTCATGGACAGCAGGCATGGGCAGCAGGCAGGGCCAGTCTCATGGGCAGCAGGCAGGGCCAGTCTTATGGGCAGCAGGCAGGGCCAGTCTCATGGGCAGCAGGTAGGGCCAGTCTCATGGGCAGCAGGCAGGGCCAGTCACATGGGCAGCAGGTAGGGGCCAGTCTCATGGGCAGCAGGCAGGGCCAGTCTCATGGGCAGCAGACAGGGCCAGTCACATAGGCAGCAGGCAGGGCCAGTCTCATGGGCAGCAGGCAGGGCCAGTCACATAGGCAGCAGAAAGGCCAGTCTCATAGGCAGCAGGCAGGGCCAGTCACTTGGGCAGCAGGCAGGGCCAGTCTCATGGGCAGAAGGTAGGGCCAGTCTCATGGGCAGCAGGCAGGGTCAGTCTTATGGGCAGCAGGCAGGGCCAGTCTCAGGGGCAGCAGGAAGGGCCAGTCTCATGGGCAGCAGGTAGGGCCAGTCTCATCGGCAGCAGGCAGGGCCAGTCACGTGGGCAGCAGGTAGGGCCGGTCTCATGTGCAGCAGGCAGGGCCGGTCACATGGGCAGCAGGTAGGGCCAGTCACATGGGCAGCAGGCAGGGCCATTCACATGGGCAGCAGGTAGGGCCAGTGTCATGGGCAGCAGGTAGGGCCAGTCTCATGGGCAGCAGGCAGGGCCAGTCACATAGGCAGCAGAAAGGGCCAGTCTCATGGACAGCAGGCAGGGCCAGTCACATGGGCAGCAGGTAGGGCCGGTCTCATGTGCAGCAGGCAGGGCCGGTCTCATGGGCAGAAGGTAGGGCTAGTCTCATGGGCAGCAGGCAGGGCCAGTCTTATGGGCAGCAGGCAGGGCCAGTCTCAGGGGCAGCAGGTAGGGCCAGTCTCATGGGCAGCAGGTAGGGCCAGTCTCATGGGCAGCAGGCAGGGCCAGTCACATGGGCAGCAGGTAGGGCCGGTCTCATGTGCAGCAGGCAGGGCCAGTCTCATGGGCAGCAGGTAGGGTCAGTCTCATGGGCAGCAGGCAGGGCCAGTCACATGGGCAGCAGACAGGGCCAGTTACATGGGCAGCAGGTAGGGCCAGTCTCATGGGCAGCAGACAGGGCCAGTCATATAGGCAGCAGGCAGGGCCAGTCTCATGGGCAGCAGACAGGGCCAGTCTCATGGGCAGCAGACAGGGCCGGTCACATGGACAGCAGACAGGGCCGGTCACATGGACAGCAGACAGGGCCGGTCTTATGGGCAGCAGGCAGGGCCGGTCTCATAGGCAGCAGGCAGGGCCAGTCACATGGGCAGCAGGCAGGGCCAGTCTCATGGGCAGAAGGTAGGGCCAGTCTCATGGGCAGCAGGCAGGGTCAGTCTTATGGGCAGCAGGCAGGGCCAGTCTCAGGGGCAGCAGGAAGGGCCAGTCTCATGGGCAGCAGGTAGGGCCAGTCTCATTGGCAGCAGGCAGGGCCAGTCACATGGGCAGCAGGTAGGGCCGGTCTCATGTGCAGCAGGCAGGGCCGGTCACATGGGCAGCAGGTAGGGCCAGTCACATGGGCAGCAGGCAGGGCCATTCACATGGGCAGCAGGTAGGGCCAGTGTCATGGGCAGCAGGTAGGGCCAGTCTCATGGGCAGCAGGCAGGGCCAGTCACATAGGCAGCAGAAAGGGCCAGTCTCATGGGCAGCAGGCAGGGCCAGTCACATGGGCAGCAGGTAGGGCCGGTCTCATGTGCAGCAGGCAGGGCCGGTCTCATGGGCAGAAGGTAGGGCCAGTCTCATGGGCAGCAGGCAGGGTCAGTCTTATGGGCAGCAGGCAGGGCCAGTCTCAGGGGCAGCAGGCAGGGCCAGTCACATGGACAGCAGGTAGGGCCGGTCTCATGTGCAGCAGGCAGGGCCAGTCTCATGGGCAGCAGGTAGGGTCAGTCTCATGGGCAGCAGGTAGGGCCAGTCTCATGGGCAGCAGGCAGGGCCAGTCTCATGGGCAGCAGACAGGGCCAGTCACATAGGCAGCAGGCAGGGCCAGTCACATAGGAAGCAGAAAGGGCCAGTCTCATGGGCAGCAGGCAGGGCCAGTCACATGGACAGCAGACAGAGCCAGTCACATGGGCAGCAGGCAGGGCCAGTCTCATGGGCAGCAGGCAGGGCCAGTCACATGGGCAGCAGGTAGGGCCCGTCTCATGGGAAGCAGGCAGGGCCAGTCTCATGGGCAGCAGACAGGGCCAGTCTTATGGACAGCAGACAGGGCCAGTCACATGGACAGCAGACAAGGCCGGTCTCATGGGCAGCAGGCAGGGCCGGTCTCATGGGCAGCAGGTAGGGCCAGTCTCATGGGCAGCAGGCAGGGCCAGTCACATGGGCAGCAAGTAGGGCCAGTCACATGGGCAGCAGGTAGGGCCGGTCTCATGGGCTGCAGGTAGGGCCAGTCTCATGGGCAGCAGGCAGGGCCAGTCACATGGGCAGCAGGTAGGGCCGGTCTCATGTGCAGCAGGCAGGGCCAGTCTCAAGGGCAGGAGGTAGGGCCAGTCTTATGAGCAGCAGGCAGGGCCAGTCTTATGGGCAGAGGGCAGGGCCAGTCTCAGGGGCAGCAGGTAGGGCCGGTCTCATGTGCAGCAGGCAGGGCCAGTCTCATGTGCAGCAGGCAGGGCCAGTCTCATGGGCAGCAGGTAGGGCCAGTCTTATGGGCAGCAGGCAGGGCCGGTCTTATGGGCAGCAGGCAGTGCCAGTCTCAGGGGCAGCAGGCAGGGCCGGTCTCATGGGCAGCAGGCAGGGCCGGTCACATGGGCAGCAGGCAGGGCCGGTCTCATGGGCAGCAGGCAGGGCCAGTCTCATGGGCAGCAGGTAGGGCCAGTCTCATGGGCAGCAGGCAGGGCCAGTCTCATGGGCAGCAGACAGGGCCAGTCGCATGGACAGCAGACAGGGCCGGTCTCATGGGCAGCAGGTAGGGCCAGTCACATGGGCAGCAGGTAGGGCTGGTCTCATGGGCTGCAGGTAGGGCCAGTCTCATGGGCAGCAGGCAGGGCCAGTCTCATGGGCAGCAGACAGGGCCAGTCACATGGACAGCAGACAGGGCCAGTCTCATGAGCAGCAGGCAGGGCCAGTCACATGGGCAGCAGGTAGGGCCAGTCACATGGGCAGCAGGTAGGGCCGGTCTCATGGGCTGCAGGTAGGGCCAGTCTCATGGGCAGCAGGCAGGGCCAGTCACATGGGCAGCAGGTAGGGCCGGTCATATGTGCAGCAGGAAGGGCCAGTCTCAAGGGCAGCAGGCAGGGCCAGTCTTATGGGCAGCAGGCAGGGCCAGTCTTATGGGCAGCAGGCAGGGCCAGTCTCAGGGGCAGCAGGTAGGGCCGGTCTCATGTGCAGCAGGCAGGACCAGTCTCATGTGCAGCAGGCAGGGCCAGTCTCATGGGCAGCAGGTAGGGCCAGTCTTATGGGCAGCAGGCAGGGCCAGTCTTATGGGCAGCAGGCAGGGCCGGTCTCAGGGGCAGCAGGCAGGGCCGGTCTCATGGACAGCAGGCGTGGGCAGCAGGCAGGGCCAGTCTCATGGGCAGCAGGCAGAGCCAGTCACATGGGCAGCAGGCAGGGCCAGTCTCATGGGCAGCAGGCAGGGCCAGTCTCATGGACAGCAGGCATGGGCAGCAGGCAGGGCCAGTCTCATGGGCAGCAGGCAGGGCCAGTCTTATGGGCAGCAGGCAGGGCCAGTCTCATGGGCAGCAAGTAGGGCCAGTCTCATGGGCAGCAGGTAGGGCCAGTCTCATGGGCAGCAGGTAGGGCAGGTCTCATGTGCAGCAGGCAGGGCCAGTCTCATGAGCAGCAGGCAGGGCCAGTCTCAGGGGCAGCAGGCAGGGCCAGTCTCATGGGCAGCAGGCAGGGCAGGTCTCATGGGCAGCAGGCAGGGCCAGTCTCATGGGCAGCAGGCAGTGCCAGTCTCATGGGCAGCAGGCAGGGCCAGTCTCATGGGCAGCAGGCAGGGCCAGTTCAAAGGCAGCAGGCAGTGTCGGTCTCATGGGCAGCAGGTAAAGCTTCCTGTGCAGCAGGCAGGGCCAGTCACATGGGCAGCAGGCAGGGCCAGTCACATGGGCAGCAGGCAGGGCCAGTCACATGGGCAGCAGGCAGGGCCAGTCTCATGGGCAGCAGGCAGGGCCAGTCTCATGGGCAGCAGGCATGGGCACAGGCAGGGCCAGTTTCATGGGCAGCAGGCAGGGCCAGTCTCATGGGCAGCAGGCAGGGCCAGTCTCAGGGGCAGCAGGTAGGGCCGGTCTCATGTGCAGCAGGCAGGGCCAGTCTCATGGGCAGCAGGCAGGGCCAGTCTTATGGGCAGCAGGCAGGGCCAGTCTCAGGGGCAGGAGGCAAGGCCGGTCTCATGGGCAGCAGGCAGGGTCGGTCACATGGGCAGCAGGCAGGGCCGGTCTCATGGGCAGCAGGTAGGTCCGGTCTCATGGGCAGCAGGCAGGGCCAGTCACATGGGCAGCAGGCAGGGCCAGTCTCATGGGCAGCAGGCAGGGCCAGTCACATGGGCAGCAGGCAGGGCCAGTCTCATGGGCAGCAGGCAGGGCCAGTCACATGGACAGCAGACAGGGCCAGTCACATGGGCAGCAGGCAGGGCCAGTCTCATGGGCAGCAGGCAGGGCCAGTCACATGGGCAGCAGGTAGGGCCAGTCTCATGGGCCCCAGGCAGGGCCAGTCTCATGGGCAGCAGGCAGGGCCGGTCACATGGACAGCAGACAGGGCCGGTCTCATGGGCAGCAGGCAGGGCCGGTCTCATGGGCAGCAGGTAGGGCCAGTCACATGGGCAGCAGGTAGGGCCGGTCTCATGGGCTGCAGGTAGGGCCAGTCTCATGGGCAGCAGGCAGGGCCAGTCTCATGGGCAGCAGACAGGGCCAGTCACATGGACAGCAGACAGGGCCAGTCTCATGAGCAGCAGGCAGGGCCAGTCACATGGGCAGCAGGTAGGGCCAGTCACATGGGCAGCAGGTAGGGCCGGTCTCATGGGCTGCAGGTAGGGCCAGTCTCATGGGCAGCAGGCAGGGCCAGTCACATGGGCAGCAGGTAGGGCCGGTCTCATGGGCAGCAGGCAGGGCCAGTCTCATGGGCAGCAGACAGGGCCAGTCACATGGACAGCAGACAGGGCCAGTCTCATGAGCAGCAGGCAGGGCCAGTCACATGGGCAGCAGGTAGGGCCAGTCTCATGGGCTGCAGGTAGGGCCAGTCTCATGGGCAGCAGGCAGGGCCAGTCACATGGGCAGCAGGTAGGGCCGGTCTCATGTGCAGCAGGCAGGGCCAGTCTCAAGGGCAGCAGGCAGGGCCAGTCTTATGGGCAGCAGGCAGGGCCAGTCTTATGGGCAGCAGGCAGGGCCAGTCTCAGGGGCAGCAGGTAGGGCCGGTCTCATGTGCAGCAGGCAGGGCCAGTCTCATGTGCAGCAGGCAGGGCCAGTCTCATGGGCCGCAGGTAGGGCCAGTCTCATGGGCAGCAGGCAGGGCCAGTCTTATGGGCAGCAGGCAGGGCCAGTCTCAGGGGCAGCAGGAAGGGCCAGTCTCATGGGCAGCAGGTAGGGCCAGTCTCATCGGCAGCAGGCAGGGCCAGTCACATGGGCAGCAGGTAGGGCCGGTCTCATGTGCAGCAGGCAGGGCCGGTCACATGGGCAGCAGGTAGGGCCAGTCTCATGGGCAGAAGGAAGGGCCAGTCTTATGGGCAGCAGGCAGGGCCAGTCTCAGGGGCAGCAGGTAGGGCCAGTCTCATGGGCAGCAGGCAGGGCCAGTCACATGGGCAGCAGGCAGGGCCAGTCTCAGGGGCAGCAGGCAGGGCCAGTCTCATGGGCAGCAGGTAGGGCCAGTCTTATGGGCAGCAGGCAGGGCCAGTCTTATGGGCAGCAGGCAGGGCCAGTCTTATGGGCAGCAGACAGGGCCAGTCACATGGGCAGCAGGCAGGGCCAGTCTCATGGTCAGCAGACAGGGCCAGTCACATAGGCAGCAGGCAGGGCCAGTCTCATGGGCAGCAGGCAGGGCCAGTCACATAGGCAGCAGAAAGGGCCAGTCTCATGGGCAGCAGGCAGGGCCAGTCACATGGGCAGCAGGCAGGGCCAGTCTCATGGGCAGAAGGTAGGGCCAGTCTCATGGGCAGCAGGCAGGGTCAGTCTTATGGGCAGCAGGCAGGGCCAGTCTCAGGGGCAGCAGGAAGGGCCAGTCTCATGGGCAGCAGGTAGGGCCAGTCTCATCGGCAGCAGGTAGGGCCAGTCTCATGGGCAGCAGGCAGGGCCAGTCACATAGGCAGCAGAAAGGGCCAGTCTCATGGGCAGCAGGCAGGGCCAGTCACATGGGCAGCAGGTAGGGCCGGTCTCATGTGCAGCAGGCAGGGCCGGTCTCATGGGCAGAAGGTAGGGCTAGTCTCATGGGCAGCAGGCAGGGCCAGTCTTATGGGCAGCAGGCAGGGCCAGTCTCAGGGGCAGCAGGTAGGGCCAGTCTCATGGGCAGCAGGTAGGGCCAGTCTCATGGGCAGCAGGCAGGGCCAGTCACATGGGCAGCAGGTAGGGCCGGTCTCATGTGCAGCAGGCAGGGCCAGTCTCATGGGCAGCAGGTAGGTTCAGTCTCATGGGCAGCAGGCAGGGCCAGTCACATGGGCAGCAGACAGGGCCAGTCACATGGGCAGCAGGTAGGGCCAGTCTCATGGGCAGCAGACAGGGCCAGTCACATAGGCAGCAGGCAGGGCCAGTCTCATGGGCAGCAGACAGGGCCAGTCTCATGGGCAGCAGACAGGGCCGGTCACATGGACAGCAGACAGGGCTGGTCACATGGACAGCAGACAGGGCCGGTCTTATGGGCAGCAGGCAGGGCCGGTCTCATAGGCAGCAGGCAGGGCCAGTCACATGGGCAGCAGGCAGGGCCAGTCTCATGGGCAGAAGGTAGGGCCAGTCTCATGGGCAGCAGGCAAGGTCAGTCTTATGGGCAGCAGGCAGGGCCAGTCTCAGGGGCAGCAGGAAGGGCCAGTCTCATGGGCAGCAGGTAGGGCCAGTCTCATCGGCAGCAGGCAGGGCCAGTCACATGGGCAGCAGGTAGGGCCGGTCTCATGTGCAGCAGGCAGGGCCGGTCACATGGGCAGCAGGTAGGGCCAGTCTCATGGGCAGAAGGAAGGGCCAGTCTTATGGGCAGCAGGCAGGGCCAGTCTCATGGGCAGCAGGCAGGGCCAGTCACATGGGCAGCAGGTAGGGCCAGTCTCATGGGCAGCAGGCAGGGCCAGTCTCATGGGCAGCAGGTAGGGCCAGTCTTATGGGCAGCAGGCAGGGCCAGTCTTATGGGCAGCAGGCAGGGCCAGTCTTATGGGCAGCAGACAGGGCCAGTCACATGGGCAGCAGGCAGGGCCAGTCTCATGGTCAGCAGACAGGGCCAGTCACATAGGCAGCAGGCAGGGCCAGTCTCATGGGCAGCAGGCAGGGCCAGTCACATAGGCAGCAGAAAGGGCCAGTCTCATGGGCAGCAGGCAGGGCCAGTCACATGGGCAGCAGGCAGGGCCAGTCTCATGGGCAGAAGGTAGGGCCAGTCTAATGGGCAGCAGGCAGGGTCAGTCTTATGGGCAGCAGGCAGGGCCAGTCTCAGGGGCAGCAGGAAGGGCCAGTCTCATGGGCAGCAGGTAGGGCCAGTCTCATCGGCAGCAGGTAGGGCCAGTCTCATGGGCAGCAGGCAGGGCCAGTCACATAGGCAGCAGAAAGGGCCAGTCTCATGGGCAGCAGGCAGGGCCAGTCACATGGGCAGCAGGTAGGGCCGGTCTCATGTGCAGCAGGCAGGGCCGGTCTCATGGGCAGAAGGTAGGGCTAGTCTCATGGGCAGCAGGCAGGGCCAGTCTCAGGGGCAGCAGGAAGGGCCAGTCTCATGGGCAGCAGGTAGGGCCAGTCTCATCGGCAGCAGGTAGGGCCAGTCTCATGGGCAGCAGGCAGGGCCAGTCACATAGGCAGCAGAAAGGGCCAGTCTCATGGGCAGCAGGCAGGGCCAGTCACATGGGCAGCAGGTAGGGCCGGTCTCATGTGCAGCAGGCAGGGCCGGTCTCATGGGCAGAAGGTAGGGCTAGTCTCATGGGCAGCAGGCAGGGCCAGTCTTATGGGCAGCAGGCAGGGCCAGTCTCAGGGGCAGCAGGTAGGGCCAGTCTCATGGGCAGCAGGTAGGGCCAGTCTCATGGGCAGCAGGCAGGGCCAGTCACATGGGCAGCAGGTAGGGCCGGTCTCATGTGCAGCAGGCAGGGCCAGTCTCATGGGCAGCAGGTAGGGTCAGTCTCATGGGCAGCAGGCAGGGCCAGTCACATGGGCAGCAGACAGGGCCAGTCACATGGGCAGCAGGTAGGGCCAGTCTCATGGGCAGCAGACAGGGCCAGTCTCATGGGCAGCAGACAGGGCCGGTCACATGGACAGCAGACAGGGCCGGTCACATGGACAGCAGACAGGGCCGGTCTTATGGGCAGCAGGCAGGGCCGGTCTCATAGGCAGCAGGCAGGGCCAGTCACATGGGCAGCAGGCAGGGCCAGTCTCATGGGCAGAAGGTAGGGCCAGTCTCATGGGCAGCAGGCAGGGTCAGTCTTATGGGCAGCAGGCAGGGCCAGTCTCAGGGGCAGCAGGAAGGGCCAGTCTCATGGGCAGCAGGTAGGGCCAGTCTCATTGGCAGCAGGCAGGGCCAGTCACATGGGCAGCAGGTAGGGCCGGTCTCATGTGCAGCAGGCAGGGCCGGTCACATGGGCAGCAGGTAGGGCCAGTCACATGGGCAGCAGGCAGGGCCATTCACATGGGCAGCAGGTAGGGCCAGTGTCATGGGCAGCAGGTAGGGCCAGTCTCATGGGCAGCAGGCAGGGCCAGTCACATAGGCAGCAGAAAGGGCCAGTCTCATTGGCAGCAGGCAGGGCCAGTCACATGGGCAGCAGGTAGGGCCGGTCTCATGTGCAGCAGGCAGGGCCGGTCACATGGGCAGCAGGTAGGGCCAGTCACATGGGCAGCAGGCAGGGCCATTCACATGGGCAGCAGGTAGGGCCAGTGTCATGGGCAGCAGGTAGGGCCAGTCTCATGGGCAGCAGGCAGGGCCAGTCACATAGGCAGCAGAAAGGGCCAGTCTCATGGGCAGCAGGCAGGGCCAGTCACATGGGCAGCAGGTAGGGCCAGTCTCATGGGCAGCAGGTAGGGCCAGTCTCATGGGCAGCAGGCAGGGCCAGTCACATGGGCAGCAGGTAGGGCCGGTCTCATGTGCAGCAGGCAGGGCCAGTCTCATGGGCAGCAGGTAGGGTCAGTCTCATGGGCAGCAGGCAGGGCCAGTCACATGGGCAGCAGACAGGGCCAGTCACATGGGCAGCAGGTAGGGCCAGTCTCATGGGCAGCAGACAGGGCCAGTCACATAGGCAGCAGGCAGGGCCAGTCTCATGGGCAGCAGACAGGGCCAGTCTCATGGGCAGCAGACAGGGCCGGTCACATGGACAGCAGACAGGGCCGGTCACATGGACAGCAGACAGGGCCGGTCTTATGGGCAGCAGGCAGGGCCGGTCTCATAGGCAGCAGGCAGGGCCAGTCACATTGGCAGCAGGCAGGGCCAGTCTCATGGGCAGAAGGTAGGGCCAGTCTCATGGGCAGCAGGCAGGGTCAGTCTTATGGGCAGCAGGCAGGGCCAGTCTCAGGGGCAGCAGGAAGGGCCAGTCTCATGGGCAGCAGGTAGGGCCAGTCTCATTGGCAGCAGGCAGGGCCAGTCACATGGGCAGCAGGTAGGGCCGGTCTCATGTGCAGCAGGCAGGGCCGGTCACATGGGCAGCAGGTAGGGCCAGTCACATGGGCAGCAGGCAGGGCCATTCACATGGGCAGCAGGTAGGGCCAGTGTCATGGGCAGCAGGTAGGGCCAGTCTCATGGGCAGCAGGCAGGGCCAGTCACATAGGCAGCAAAAAGGGCCAGTCTCATGGGCAGCAGGCAGGGCCAGTCACATGGGCAGCAGGTAGGGCCGGTCTCATGTGCAGCAGGCAGGGCCGGTCTCATGGGCAGAAGGTAGGGCCAGTCTCATGGGCAGCAGGCAGGGTCAGTCTTATGGGCAGCAGGCAGGGCCAGTCTCAGGGGCAGCAGGCAGGGCCAGTCACATGGACAGCAGGTAGGGCCGGTCTCATGTGCAGCAGGCAGGGCCAGTCTCATGGGCAGCAGGTAGGGTCAGTCTCATGGGCAGCAGGTAGGGCCAGTCTCATGGGCAGCAGGCAGGGCCAGTCTCATGGGCAGCAGACAGGGCCAGTCACATAGGCAGCAGGCAGGGCCAGTCACATAGGAAGCAGAAAGGGCCAGTCTCATGGGCAGCAGGCAGGGCCAGTCACATGGACAGCAGACAGAGCCAGTCACATGGGCAGCAGGCAGGGCCAGTCTCATGGGCAGCAGGCAGGGCCAGTCACATGGGCAGCAGGTAGGGCCCGTCTCATGGGAAGCAGGCAGGGCCAGTCTCATGGGCAGCAGACAGGGCCAGTCTTATGGACAGCAGACAGGGCCAGTCACATGGACAGCAGACAAGGCCGGTCTCATGGGCAGCAGGCAGGGCCGGTCTCATGGGCAGCAGGTAGGGCCAGTCTCATGGGCAGCAGGCAGGGCCAGTCACATGGGCAGCAAATAGGGCCAGTCACATGGGCAGCAGGTAGGGCCGGTCTCATGGGCTGCAGGTAGGGCCAGTCTCATGGGCAGCAGGCAGGGCCAGTCACATGGGCAGCAGGTAGGGCCGGTCTCATGTGCAGCAGGCAGGGCCAGTCTCAAGGGCAGGAGGTAGGGCCAGTCTTATGAGCAGCAGGCAGGGCCAGTCTTATGGGCAGAGGGCAGGGCCAGTCTCAGGGGCAGCAGGTAGGGCCGGTCTCATGTGCAGCAGGCAGGGCCAGTCTCATGTGCAGCAGGCAGGGCCAGTCTCATGGGCAGCAGGTAGGGCCAGTCTTATGGGCAGCAGGCAGGGCCGGTCTTATGGGCAGCAGGCAGTGCCAGTCTCAGGGGCAGCAGGCAGGGCCGGTCTCATGGGCAGCAGGCAGGGCCGGTCACATGGGCAGCAGGCAGGGCCGGTCTCATGGGCAGCAGGCAGGGCCAGTCTCATGGGCAGCAGGTAGGGCCAGTCTCATGGGCAGCAGGCAGGGCCAGTCTCATGGGCAGCAGACAGGGCCAGTCGCATGGACAGCAGACAGGGCCGGTCTCATGGGCAGCAGGTAGGGCCAGTCACATGGGCAGCAGGTAGGGCTGGTCTCATGGGCTGCAGGTAGGGCCGGTCTCATGGGCAGCAGGCAGGGCCAGTCTCATGGGCAGCAGACAGGGCCAGTCACATGGACAGCAGACAGGGCCAGTCTCATGAGCAGCAGGCAGGGCCAGTCACATGGGCAGCAGGTAGGGCCAGTCACATGGGCAGCAGGTAGGGCCGGTCTCATGGGCTGCAGGTAGGGCCAGTCTCATGGGCAGCAGGCAGGGCCAGTCACATGGGCAGCAGGTAGGGCCGGTCATATGTGCAGCAGGCAGGGCCAGTCTTATGGGCAGCAGGCAGGGCCAGTCTTATGGGCAGCAGGCAGGGCCAGTCTCAGGGGCAGCAGGTAGGGCCGGTCTCATGTGCAGCAGGCAGGACCAGTCTCATGTGCAGCAGGCAGGGCCAGTCTCATGGGCAGCAGGTAGGGCCAGTCTTATGGGCAGCAGGCAGGGCCAGTCTTATGGGCAGCAGGCAGGGCCGGTCTCAGGGGCAGCAGGCAGGGCCAGTCTCATGGGCAGCAGGCAGGGCCGGTCTCATGGACAGCAGGCATGGGCAGCAGGCAGGGCCAGTCTCATGGGCAGCAGGCAGGGCCAGTCACATGGGCAGCAGGCAGGGCCAGTCTCATGGGCAGCAGGCAGGGCCAGTCTCATGGACAGCAGGCATGGGCAGCAGGCAGGGCCAGTCTCATGGGCAGCAGGCAGGGCCAGTCTTATGGGCAGCAGGCAGGGCCAGTCTCATGGGCAGCAAGTAGGGCCAGTCTCATGGGCAGCAGGTAGGGCCAGTCTCATGGGCAGCAGGTAGGGCAGGTCTCATGTGCAGCAGGCAGGGCCAGTCTCATGAGCAGCAGGCAGGGCCAGTCTCAGGGGCAGCAGGCAGGGCCAGTCTCATGGGCAGCAGGCAGGGCAGGTCTCATGGGCAGCAGGCAGGGCCAGTCTCATGGGCAGCAGGCAGTGCCAGTCTCATGGGCAGCAGGCAGGGCCAGTCTCATGGGCAGCAGGCAGGGCCAGTTCAAAGGCAGCAGGCAGTGTCGGTCTCATGGGCAGCAGGTAAAGCTTCCTGTGCAGCAGGCAGGGCCAGTCACATGGGCAGCAGGCAGGGCCAGTCACATGGGCAGCAGGCAGGGCCAGTCTCATGGGCAGCAGGCAGGGCCAGTCTCATGGACAGCAGGCATGGGCAGCAGGCAGGGCCAGTTTCATGGGCAGCAGGCAGGGCCAGTCTCATGGGCAGCAGGCAGGGCCAGTCTCAGGGGCAGCAGGTAGGGCCGGTCTCATGTGCAGCAGGCAGGGCCAGTCTCATGGGCAGCAGGCAGGGCCAGTCTTATGGGCAGCAGGCAGGGCCAGTCTCAGGGGCAGGAGGCAAGGCCGGTCTCATGGGCAGCAGGCAGGGTCGGTCACATGGGCAGCAGGCAGGGCCGGTCTCATGGGCAGCAGGCAGGGCCAGTCACATGGGCAGCAGGCAGGGCCAGTCTCATGGGCAGCAGGCAGGGCCAGTCACATGGGCAGCAGGCAGGGCCAGTCTCATGGGCAGCAGGCAGGGCCAGTCACATGGACAGCAGACAGGGCCAGTCACATGGGCAGCAGGCAGGGCCAGTCTCATGGGCAGCAGGCAGGGCCAGTCACATGGGCAGCAGGTAGGGCCAGTCTCATGGGCCCCAGGCAGGGCCAGTCTCATGGGCAGCAGGCAGGGCCGGTCACATGGACAGCAGACAGGGCCGGTCTCATGGGCAGCAGGCAGGGCCGGTCTCATGGGCAGCAGGTAGGGCCAGTCACATGGGCAGCAGGTAGGGCCGGTCTCATGGGCTGCAGGTAGGGCCAGTCTCATGGGCAGCAGGCAGGGCCAGTCTCATGGGCAGCAGACAGGGCCAGTCACATGGACAGCAGACAGGGCCAGTCTCATGAGCAGCAGGCAGGGCCAGTCACATGGGCAGCAGGTAGGGCCAGTCACATGGGCAGCAGGTAGGGCCGGTCTCATGGGCTGCAGGTAGGGCCAGTCTCATGGGCAGCAGGCAGGGCCAGTCACATGGGCAGCAGGTAGGGCCGGTCTCATGGGCAGCAGGCAGGGCCAGTCTCATGGGCAGCAGACAGGGCCAGTCACATGGACAGCAGACAGGGCCAGTCTCATGAGCAGCAGGCAGGGCCAGTCACATGGGCAGCAGGTAGGGCTGGTCTCATGGGCTGCAGGTAGGGCCAGTCTCATGGGCAGCAGGCAGGGCCAGTCACATGGGCAGCAGGTAGGGCCGGTCTCATGTGCAGCAGGCAGGGCCAGTCTCAAGGGCAGCAGGCAGGGCCAGTCTTATGGGCAGCAGGCAGGGCCAGTCTTATGGGCAGCAGGCAGGGCCAGTCTCAGGGGCAGCAGGAAGGGCCAGTCTCATGGGCAGCAGGTAGGGCCAGTCTCATCGGCAGCAGGCAGGGCCAGTCACATGGGCAGCAGGTAGGGCCGGTCTCATGTGCAGCAGGCAGGGCCGGTCACATGGGCAGCAGGTAGGGCCAGTCTCATGGGCAGAAGGAAGGGCCAGTCTTATGGGCAGCAGGCAGGGCCAGTCTCAGGGGCAGCAGGTAGGGCCAGTCTCATGGGCAGCAGGCAGGGCCAGTCACATGGGCAGCAGGTAGGGCCAGTCTCATGGGCAGCAGGCAGGGCCAGTCTCATGGGCAGCAGGTAGGGCCAGTCTTATGGGCAGCAGGCAGGGCCAGTCTTATGGGCAGCAGGCAGGGCCAGTCTTATGGGCAGCAGACAGGGCCAGTCACATGGGCAGCAGGCAGGGCCAGTCTCATGGTCAGCAGACAGGGCCAGTCACATAGGCAGCAGGCAGGGCCAGTCTCATGGGCAGCAGGCAGGGCCAGTCACATAGGCAGCAGAAAGGGCCAGTCTCATGGGCAGCAGGCAGGGCCAGTCACATGGGCAGCAGGCAGGGCCAGTCTCATGGGCAGAAGGTAGGGCCAGTCTCATGGGCAGCAGGCAGGGTCAGTCTTATGGGCAGCAGGCAGGGCCAGTCTCAGGGGCAGCAGGAAGGGCCAGTCTCATGGGCAGCAGGTAGGGCCAGTCTCATCGGCAGCAGGCAGGGCCAGTCACATGGGCAGCAGGTAGGGCCGGTCTCATGTGCAGCAGGCAGGGCCGGTCACATGGGCATCAGGTAGGGCCAGTCACATGGGCAGCAGGCAGGGCCATTCACATGGGCAGCAGGTAGGGCCAGTCTCATGGGCAGCAGGTAGGGACAGTCTCATGGGCAGCAGGCAGGGCCAGTCACATAGGCAGCAGAAAGGGCCAGTCTCATGGGCAGCAGGCAGGGCCAGTCACATGGGCAGCAGGTAGGGCCGGTCTCATGTGCAGCAGGCAGGGCCGGTCTCATGGGCAGAAGGTAGGGCCAGTCTCATGGGCAGCAGGCAGGCCCAGTCTTATGGGCAGCAGGCAGGGCCAGTCTCATGGGCAGCAGGCAGGGCCAGTCTTATGGGCAGCAGGCAGGGCCGGTCTCATGGGCAGCAGACAGGGCCAGTCACATAGGCAGCAGGCAGGGCCAGTCTCATGGGCAGCAGGCAGGGCCAGTCTCATGGGCAGCAGGCAGGGCCAGTCACATGGACAGCAGACAGGGCCAGTCACATAGGCAGCAGGCAGGGCCAGTCTCATGGGCAGCAGGCAGGGCCAGTCACATGGGCAGCAGGCAGGGCCAGTCACATGGACAGCAGACAGGGCCAGTCACATGGACAGCAGACAAGGCCGGTCTCATGGGCAGCAGGCAGGGCCGGTCTCATGGGCAGCAGGTAGGGCCAGTCTCATGGGCAGCAGGCAGTGCCAGTCACATGGGCAGCAGGTAGGGCCGGTCTCATGTGCAGCAGGCAGGGCCAGTCTCAAGGGCAGCAGGTAGGGCCAGTCTTATGGGCAGCAGGCAGGGCCAGTCTTATGGGCAGCAGGCAGGGCCAGTCACAGGGGCAGCAGGTAGGGCCGGTCTCATGTGCAGCAGGCAGGGCCAGTCTCATGTGCAGCAGGCAGGGCCAGTCTGATGGGCAGCAGGTAGGGCCAGTTTTATGGGCAGCAGGCAGGGCCGGTCTTATGGGCAGCAGGCAGGGCCGGTCTCAGGGGCAGCAGGCAGGGCCAGTCACATGGGCAGCAGGTAGGGCCGGTCTCATGTGCAGCAGGCAGGGCCAGTCTCAAGGGCAGCAGGTAGGGCCAGTCTTATGGACAGCAGGCAGGGCCAGTCTTATGGGCAGCAGGCAGGGCCAGTCTTATGGGCAGCAGGCAGGGCCAGTCTCAGGGGCAGCAGGTAGGGCCAGTCTCATGTGCAGCAGGCAGGGCCAGTCTCATGTGCAGCAGGCAGGGCCAGTCTCATGGGCAGCAGGCAGGGCCGGTCTTAGGGGCAGCAGGCAGGGCCGGTCTCAGGGGCAGCAGGCAGGGCCGGTCTCATGGGCAGCAGGCAGGGCCAGTCACATGGGCAGCAGGTAGGGCCAGTCTCATGGGCAGCAGGCAGGGCCAGTCTCATGGGCAGCAGGTAGGGCCAGCCTCATGGACAGCAGGCATGGGCAGCAGGCAGGGCCAGTCTCATGGGCAGCAGGCAGGGCCAGTCTTATGGGCAGCAGGCAGGGCCAGTCTCATGGGCAGCAGGTAGGGCCAGTCTCATGGGCAGCAGGCAGGGCCAGTCACATGGGCAGCAGGTAGGACCAGTCTCATGGGCAGCAGGCAGGGCCAGTCTCATGGGCAGCAGGTAGGGCCAGTCTTATGGGCAGCAGGCAGGGCCAGTCTTATGGGCAGCAGACAGGGCCAGTCACATGGGCAGCAGGCAGGGCCAGTCTCATGGGCAGCAGACAGGGCCAGTCACATAGGCAGCAGGCAGGGCCAGTCTCATGGGCAGCAGGCAGGGCCAGTCACATAGGCAGCAGAAAGGGCCAGTCTCATAGGCAGCAGGCAGGGCCAGTCTCATGGGCAGCAGGCAGGGCCAGTCACATGGGCAGCAGGCAGGGCCAGTCTCATGGGCAGCAGGCAGGGCCAGTCACATGGACAGCAGACAGGGCCAGTCACATAGGCAGCAGGCAGGGCCAGTCTCATGGGCAGCAGGCAGGGCCAGTCACATGGGCAGCAGGCAGGGCCAGTCACATGGACAGCAGACAGGGCCAGTCACATGGACAGCAGACAAGGCCGGTCTCATGGGCAGCAGGCAGGGCCGGTCTCATGGGCAGCAGGTAGGGCCAGTCTCATGGGCAGCAGGCAGTGCCAGTCACATGGGCAGCAGGTAGGGCCGGTCTCATGTGCAGCAGGCAGGGCCAGTCTCAAGGGCAGCAGGTAGGGCCAGTCTTATGGGCAGCAGGCAGGGCCAGTCTTATGGGCAGCAGGCAGGGCCAGTCACAGGGGCAGCAGGTAGGGCCGGTCTCATGTGCAGCAGGCAGGGCCAGTCTCATGTGCAGCAGGCAGGGCCAGTCTGATGGGCAGCAGGTAGGGCCAGTTTTATGGGCAGCAGGCAGGGCCGGTCTTATGGGCAGCAGGCAGGGCCGGTCTCAGGGGCAGCAGGCAGGGCCAGTCACATGGGCAGCAGGTAGGGCCGGTCTCATGTGCAGCAGGCAGGGCCAGTCTCAAGGGCAGCAGGTAGGGCCAGTCTTATGGACAGCAGGCAGGGCCAGTCTTATGGGCAGCAGGCAGGGCCAGTCTTATGGGCAGCAGGCAGGGCCAGTCTCAGGGGCAGCAGGTAGGGCCAGTCTCATGTGCAGCAGGCAGGGCCAGTCTCATGTGCAGCAGGCAGGGCCAGTCTCATGGGCAGCAGGTAGGGCCAGTCTTATGGGCAGCAGGCAGGGCCGGTCTTATGGGCAGCAGGCAGGGCCGGTCTTAGGGGCAGCAGGCAGGGCCGGTCTCAGGGGCAGCAGGCAGGGCCGGTCTCATGGGCAGCAGGCAGGGCCAGTCACATGGGCAGCAGGTAGGGCCAGTCTCATGGGCAGCAGGCAGGGCCAGTCTCATGGGCAGCAGGTAGGGCCAGCCTCATGGACAGCAGGCATGGGCAGCAGGCAGGGCCAGTCTCATGGGCAGCAGGCAGGGCCAGTCTTATGGGCAGCAGGCAGGGCCAGTCTCATGGGCAGCAGGTAGGGCCAGTCTCATGGGCAGCAGGCAGGGCCAGTCACATGGGCAGCAGGTAGGGCCAGTCTCATGGGCAGCAGGCAGGGCCAGTCTCATGGGCAGCAGGTAGGGCCAGTCTTATGGGCAGCAGGCAGGGCCAGTCTTATGGGCAGCAGACAGGGCCAGTCACATGGGCAGCAGGCAGGGCCAGTCTCATGGGCAGCAGACAGGGCCAGTCACATAGGCAGCAGGCAGGGCCAGTCTCATGGGCAGCAGGCAGGGCCAGTCACATAGGCAGCAGAAAGGGCCAGTCTCATAGGCAGCAGGCAGGGCCAGTCACTTGGGCAGCAGGCAGGGCCAGTCTCATGGGCAGCAGGCAGGGCCAGTCTCATGGGCAGCAGGTAGGGCCAGTCAAATGGGCAGCAGGCAGGGCCATTCACATGGGCAGCAGGTAGGGCCAGTGTCATGGGCAGCAGGTAGGGCCAGTCTCATGGGCAGCAGGCAGGGCCAGTCACATAGGCAGCAGAAAGGGCCAGTCTCATGGGCAGCAGGCAGGGCCAGTCACATGGGCAGCAGGTAGGGCCGGTCTCATGTGCAGCAGGCAGGGCCGGTCTCATGGGCAGAAGGTAGGGCCAGTCTCATGGGCAGCAGGCAGGGCCAGTCTTATGGGCAGCAGGCAGGGCCAGTCTCAGGGGCAGCAGGCAGGGCCAGTCACATGGGCAGCAGGTAGGGCCGGTCTCATGTGCAGCAGGCAGGGCCAGTCTCATGGGCAGCAGGTAGGGTCAGTCTCATGGGCAGCAGGTAGGGCCAGTCTCATGGGCAGCAGGCAGGGCCAGTCTCATGGGCAGCAGACAGGGCCAGTCACATAGGCAGCAGGCAGGGCCAGTCACATAGGAAGCAGAAAGGGCCAGTCTCATGGGCAGCAGGCAGGGCCAGTCACATGGGCAGCAGGTAGGGCCGGTCTCATGTGCAGCAGGCAGGGCCAGTCACATGGACAGCAGACAGAGCCAGTCACATGGGCAGCAGGCAGGGCCAGTCTCATGGGCAGCAGGCAGGGCCAGTCACATGGGCAGCAGGTAGGGCCCGTCTCATGGGAAGCAGACAGGGCCAGTCTTATGGACAGCAGACACGGCCAGTCACATGGACAGCAGACAAGGCCGGTCTCATGGGCAGCAGGCAGGGCCGGTCTCATGGGCAGCAGGTAGGGCCAGTCTCATGGGCAGCAGGCAGGGCCAGTCACATGGGCAGCAAGTAGGGCCAGTCACATGGGCAGCAGGTAGGGCCGGTCTCATGGGCTGCAGGTAGGGCCAGTCTCATGGGCAGCAGGCAGGGCCAGTCACATGGGCAGCAGGTAGGGCCGTCTCATGTGCAGCAGGCAGGGCCAGTCTCAAGGGCAGGAGGTAGGGCCAGTCTTATGAGCAGCAGGCAGGGCC
This sequence comes from Rhinoderma darwinii, assembly GCF_050947455.1. NCBI lineage: Eukaryota > Metazoa > Chordata > Amphibia > Anura > Rhinodermatidae > Rhinoderma > Rhinoderma darwinii. Next base: position 460,477 of record NW_027461749.1, read on the forward strand.
AGTCTTATTGGCAGAGGGCAGGGCCAGTCTCAGGGGCAGCAGGTAGGGCCGGTCTCATGTGCAGCAGGCAGGGCCAGTCTCATGTGCAGCAGGCAGGGCCAGTCTCATGGGCAGCAGGTAGGGCCAGTCTTATGGGCAGCAGGCAGGGCCGGTCTTATGGGCAGCAGGCAGTGCCAGTCTCAGGGGCAGCAGGCAGGGCCGGTCTCATGGGCAGCAGGCAGGGCCGGTCACATGGGCAGCAGGCAGGGCCGGTCTCATGGGCAGCAGGCAGGGCCAGTCTCATGGGCAGCAGGCAGGGCCAGTCTCATGGGCAGCAGGTAGGGCCAGTCTCATGGGCAGCAGGCAGGGCCAGTCTCATGGGCAGCAGACAGGGCCAGTCGCATGGACAGCAGACAGGGCCGGTCTCATGGGCAGCAGGTAGGGCCAGTCACATGGGCAGCAGGTAGGGCCGGTCTCATGGGCTGCAGGTAGGGCCAGTCTCATGGGCAGCAGGCAGGGCCAGTCTCATGGGCAGCAGACAGGGCCAGTCACATGGACAGCAGACAGGGCCAGTCTCATGAGCAGCAGGAAGGGCCAGTCACATGGGCAGCAGGTAGGGCCAGTCACATGGGCAGCAGGTAGGGCCGGTGTCATGGGCTGCAGGTAGGGCCAGTCTCATGGGCAGCAGGCAGGGCCAGTCACATGGGCAGCAGGTAGGGCCGGTCATATGTGCAGCAGGCAGGGCCAGTCTCAAGGGCAGCAGGCAGGGCCAGTCTTATGGGCAGCAGGCAGGGCCAGTCTCAGGGGCAGCAGGTAGGGCCGGTCTCATGTGCAGCAGGCAGGACCAGTCTCATGTGCAGCAGGCAGGGCCAGTCTTATGGGCAGCAGGTAGGGCCAGTCTTATGGGCAGCAGGCAGGGCCAGTCTTATGGGCAGCAGGCAGGGCCGGTCTCAGGGGCAGCAGGCAGGGCCAGTCTCATGGGCAGCAGGCAGGGCCGGTCTCATGGACAGCAGGCATGGGCAGCAGGCAGGGCCAGTCTCATGGGCAGCAGGCAGGGCCAGTCACATGGGCAGCAGGCAGGGCCAGTCTCATGGGCAGCAGGCAGGGCCAGTCTCATGGACAGCAGGCATGGGCAGCAGGCAGGGCCAGTCTCATGGGCAGCAGGCAGGGCCAGTCTTATGGGCAGCAGGCAGGGCCAGTCTCATGGTCAGCAAGTAGGGCCAGTCTCATGGGCAGCAGGTAGGGCCAGTCTCATGGGCAGCAGGTAGGGCAGGTCTCATGTGCAGCAGGCAGGGCCAGTCTCATGAGCAGCAGGCAGGGCCAGTCTCAGGGGCAGCAGGTAGGGCCGGTCTCATGTGCAGCAGGCAGGGCCAGTCTCATGTGCAGCAGGCAGGGCCAGTCTCATGGGCAGCAGGTAGGGCCAGTCTTATGGGCAGCAGGCAGGGCCAGTCTTATGGGCAGCAGGCAGGGCCGATCTCAGGGGCAGCAGGCAGCGCCGGTCTCATGGGCAGCAGGCAGGGCCGGTCTCATGGGCAGCAGGCAGGGCCAGTCTCATGGGCAGCAGGCAGTGCCAGTCTCATGGGCAGCAGGCAGGGCCAGTCTCATGGGCAGCAGGCAGGGCCAGTTCAAAGGCAGCAGGCAGTGTCGGTCTCATGGGCAGCAGGTAAAGCTTCCTGTGCAGCAGGCAGGGCCAGTCACATGGGCAGCAGGCAGGGCCAGTCACATGGGCAGCAGGCAGGGCCAGTCTCATGGGCAGCAGGCAGGGCCAGTCTCATGGACAGCAGGCATGGGCAGCAGGCAGGACCAGTTTCATGGGCAGCAAGCAGGGCCAGTCTCATGGGCAGCAGGCAGGGCCAGTCTCAGGGGCAGCAGGTAGGGCCGGTCTCATGTGCAGCAGGCAGGGCCAGTCTCATGGGCAGCAGGCAGGGCCAGTCTTATGGGCAGCAGGCAGGGCCGGTCTCATGGGCAGCAGGCAGGGTCGGTCACATGGGCAGCAGGCAGGGCCAGTTCAGGGGCAGCAGGCAGGGTCAGTCTCATGGGCAGCAGGCAGTGCCAGTCTCATTGGCAGCAGGCAGGGCCAGTCTCATGGGCAGCAGGCTGGGCCAGTTCAGGGGCAGCAGGCAGTGTCGGTCTCATGGGCAGCAGGTAAAGCTTCCTGTGCAGCAGGCAGGGCCAGTCACATGGGCAGCAGGCAGGGCCAGTCACATGGGCAGCAGGCAGGGCCAGTCTCATGGGCAGCAGGCAGGGCCAGTCTCATGGACAGCAGGCATGGGCAGCAGGCAGGGCCAGTCTCATGGGCAGCAGGCAGGGCCAGTCTTATGGGCAGCAGGCAGGGCCAGTCTCATGGGCAGCAGGTAGGGCCAGTCTCATGGGCAGCAGGCACGGCCAGTCAGATGGGCAGTAGGCAGGGCCAGTCTCATGGGCAGCAGGCAGGGCCAGTCACATGGACAGCAGGCAGGGCCAGTCACATGGGCAGCAGGCAGGGCCAGTCTCATGGGCAGCAGGCAGGGCCAGTCACATGGACAGCAGGCAGGGCCAGTCTCATGGGCAGCAGACAGGGCCAGTCACATAGACAGCAGACAGGGCCGGTCTCATGGGCAGCAGGCAGGGCCGGTCTCATGGGCAGCAGGTAGGGCCAGTCTCATGGGCAGCAGGCAGGGCCAGTCACATGGGCAGCAGGCAGGGCCAGTTCAGGGGTAGCAGGCAGGGCCGGTCTCATGGGCAGCAGGTAGGGCCGGTCTCATGGGCAGCAGGCAGGGCCGGTCTCATGGGCAGCAGGCAGTGCCAGTCTCATGGGCAGCAGGCAGGGCCAGTCACATGGGCAGCAGGTAGGGCCAGTCTCATGGGCAGCAGGTAGGGCCAGTCTTATGGGCAGCAGGCAGGGCCAGTCTTATGGGCAGCAGACAGGGCCAGTCACATGGGCAGCAGGCAGGGCCAGTCTCATGGGCAGCAGACAGGGCCAGTCACATAGGAAGCAGGCAGGGCCAGTCTCATGGGCAGCAGGCAGGGCCAGTCACATAGGCAGCAGAAAGGGCCAGTCTCATGGGCAGCAGGCAGGGCCAGTCACATGGGCAGCAGGCAGGGCCAGTCTCATGGGCAGAAGGTAGGGCCAGTCTCATGGGCAGCAGGCAGGGTTAGTCTTATGGGCAGCAGGCAGGGTCAGTCTTATGGGCAGCAGGCAGGGCCAGTCTCAGGGGCAGCAGGAAGGGCCAGTCTCATGGGCAGCAGGTAGGGCCAGTCACATGGGCAGCAGGAAGGGCCAGTCTCATGGGCAGCAGGAAGGGCCAGTCTCATCGGCAGCAGGCAGGGCCAGTCACATGGGCAGCAGGTAGGGCCGGTCTCATGTGCAGCAGGCAGGGCCAGTCACATGGGCAGCAGGTAGGGCCAGTCACATGGGCAGCAGGCAGGGCCATTCACATGGGCAGCAGGCAGGGCCGGTCTCATGGGCAGCAGGTAGGGCCAGTCTCATGGGCAGCAGGCAGGGCCAGTCACATGAACAGCAGGTAGGGCCAGTCTCATGGGCAGCAGGCAGGGCCAGTCTCAAGGGCAGCAGGTAGGGCCAGTCTTATGGGCAGCAGGCAGGGCCAGTCTTATGGGCAGCAGGCAGGGCCAGTCTCAGGGGCAGCAGGTAGGGCCGGTCTCATGGGCAGCAGGCAGGGCCGGTTTCATGGGCAGCAGGTAGGGCCGGACTCATGTGCAGCAGGCAGGGCCAGTCTCATGGGCAGCAGGCAGGGCCAGTCACATGGGCAGCAGGTAGGGCTAGTCACATGGGCAGCAGGTAGGGCCGGTCTCATGGGCTGCAGGCAGGGCCAGTCACATGGGCAGCAGGTAGGGCTAGTCACATGGGCAGCAGGTAGGGCCGGTCTCATGGGCTGCAGGTAGGGCCAGTCTCATGGGCAGCAGGCAGGGCCAGTCACATGGGCAGCAGGTAGGGCCGGTCTCATGTGCAGCAGGCAGGGCCAGCCTCAAGGGCAGCAGGTAGGGCCAGTCTTATGGGCAGCAGGCAGGGCCAGTCTCAGGGGCAGCAGGCAGGGTCAGTCTCAGGGGCAGCAGGCAGGGTCAGTTCAGGGGCAGCAGGCAGGGTCAGTCTCATGGGCAGCAGGCAGGGGCAGTGTTATGGGCAGCAGGCAGGGGCAGCAGGCAGGGGCAGTGTTATGGGCAGCAGGCAGGGGCAGTGTCAGGGGCAGCAGGCAGGGCCGGTCTCATGGGCAGCAGGCAGGGCCGGTGTAGAGCAGGAGTTGGGTCGGTGATAGTTACATAAGATATTGTTCGGGGAGGATGAAGATATTGATAAAGGAGTGAGATGACCAGGGAGAAGTGCAGGATATGGGAGGAGTATAGGGCTTAGTTCACACAGTTTGCTGGTGCAGTTTTTGACACAAACCACGCAAAATAACATCTGAAATCGCCTCCCATTGATTGAATTGACGGGTAGAGGCAGGTTTTTTTTCCTGAACGTGAAGAGAAGCGCTCGCGGGGGGGGGGGGGGGGGGTGACATGCTCTTTCTTTCCGCATTTCCACTCAATGGCCGTGGCCAAAAAAAAAAAATGCAGCAAAGACTGTGCGTTTCTCTGTCGGCAAAGAAAAAAAAAAAAAAAACCTGTGTGAACAGCGCCGTAGTGTAGATGACGGCGTTAGAGCGCGTGGCTCTAGTAATCTAGGACGTGACGGGTGATGATACATCGGGGTGTATGAGACGGCGGGTGAGGCTAGACCGGGGTGTATGAGATGATAACGTGTGGTGTATGGAGGAATGCCGGGTGAGATAAGAGTAACTGAGGTAACCGTCGGGTGTATTGGTATTATTTCACGTCCCCGTCTTCCCCACAGCTCAGGACCGGCTGTATCTCTGAGTATTACCAGACACATTGAACGGGAAGCGACATAACGAGGGACGGGCCCGGGTTACATTCTCCGTGAAAAAACGAGAGAAAACATCACTTCCGGTAGGGACACGGGGGTGGGAGCGATCGGCGCGGCGTTAGCCAATACGTCGCTAGTCCTGCTGGAGTTACAGACATTTACACCAATAAGCAGCCGGAATGTATTGAGCGACGTTAATGTGAACCAATTAGCGACGGAGATACTTGGCGGGTTTGCCGATATGGGACCATGTCACGTGCCGTTTCTGACTAATAGCTGGTGGCGCAGAGGAATGAAGGCGGCGCAATGAAGGGGCTAGAAGAAGAATAATTCATCGCAAGTAGGGGCGGAGCTCTCTTTTACGCAGCGACCAATAGATCTTCGAGCCGGCTCGCCTTTGGGTGACAGACATGTTATGAAACCAATCCGCTGGGCCCGCTGCCTGCAAGTCAGAGCCCCACTTTCCACGTCAGCCAATTAGATCACTGGTAGGCGGGGACAAGGGGACACTATATAAAAGGCGTTCGCCGGCTGCAAGGAAGCTTCCGCTCTGAAGAATGTCTGCGAGCTACGACAACCGGTGAGTAGTGTCCGCGCTGCGCACAGGCCTCGTCCGCATTGCGGCGGTTTTATCGCCTGCTTCCCTGTATGTGAGAGGAAACGACGCCCCTCATTCCTTGCTCCCCGCTACGACGGACCCCACGCTCTCCCTGTAGTTCGCGGCTCAGCTTTCTTGCTTATACCCGGCCGTCCCTTTATTACCCCTCGTAAACCGAGCCCGCCGCGTACAACTGCGTCACCTGTCGGGTGTACGTATGAGGGCGCCTCCGCCTGTCTGCACGTGGCTGTGTCGGGAGGAGAAGGATGGGGGAGGGGAGAGGACAAGATGGCGGCCGCTCCGATGCCGAGCTGCTTCCCTCTAAGATGGCGGCCACTTCCGGTGCTGCACGTGGCCCCGGGCAGGGATGAGGCGAGGGGCGATTATTATAACCGTACAATGATCGTGACGGAGGAGCGGAGCGCGGTGTATGTTTAACGTTATGGGCTGTGGCGGCCGGAGAGTCCCGGGATATAACGGCGCTGTGATCTAACATAGTATATACCCCTCTATATGTGACCATAGTATATACCCCTCTATATGTGACTGCATAGTATATACCCCTCTATGTGTGACCATAGTATATACCCCTCTATATGTGACTGCGTAGTATATACCCCTCTATATGTGACTGCGTAGTATATACCCCTCTATATGTGACTGCGTAGTATATACCCCCCTCTATATGTGACTGCATAGTATATACCCCTCTATATGTGACTGCATAGTATATACCCCTCTATATGTGACTGCGTAGTATATACCCCTCTATATGTGACTGCACCGTATATACCCCTCTATATGTGACTGCATAGTATATACCCCTCTATGTGTGACTGCATAGTATATACCCCTCTATATGTGACTGCGTAGTATATACCCCTCTATATGTGACTGCGTAGTATATACCCCTCTATATGTGACTGCATAGTATATACCCCTCTATATGTGACTGCGTAGTATATACCCCTCTATATGTGACTGCGTAGTATATACCCCTCTATATGTGACTGCGTAGTATATACCCCTCTATATGTGACTGCGTAGTATATACCCCTCTATATGTGACTGCGTAGTATATACCCCTCTATATGTGACTGCATAGTATATACCCCCCTCTATATGTGACTGCATAGTATATACCCCTCTATATGTGACTGCATAGTATATACCCCTCTATATGTGACTGCGTAGTATATACCCCTCTATATGTGACTGCGTAGTATATACCCCTCTATATGTGACTGCGTAGTATATACCCCTCTATATGTGACTGCGTAGTATATACCCCCCTCTATATGTGACTGCGTAGTATATACCCCCCTCTATATGTGACTGGATAGTATATACCCCCCTCTATATGACTGGATAGTGTGTATATATGATCGGCGGTGATCTCTAGTGATTGAGCAGTGAGATGATCTATATATTATAATGGATGAGGTGTCGGGCTGTGATACATATAATGCTGCAGTCTCTGGTCTATTATATAATGTCCGGTCTGTTACTGCGGTGATGTGATATTTATCATGTGGCTTTATACCTCCCGGAGTGCTGCCTGATATGTGGGGGGGGGGGGTTGTGTGTGATATGGGGGGGGGTTTGTTTGTGATATGGGAGGGGCAGCCTGTGTGTGTGATAGGGGGGCGGCCTGTGTGTGATATGGGGGGCTGTGTGCGTGATATTAGTGTGGTGGGGGGGGCTGTGTGCGTAATATTAGTGTGGTGGGGGGGCTGTGCGCGTGATATTGGTGTGGTGGTGGGGGGGCTGTGCGCGTGATATTGGTGTGGTGGTGGGGGGGCTGTGCGCGTGATATTAGTGCTTTGTGTCGTCGTTGTGCCGCGTTGCCGGCGTCTCGTGCCCCTCGTTGCCGGCGTCTCGCGCCCCTCGTTGCCGGCGTCTCGCGCCCCGCGTTGCCGGTGTCTCGCGCCCCGCGTTGCCGGTGTCTCGCGCCCCGCGTTGCCGGTGTCTCGCGCCCCGCGTTGCCGGTGTCTCGCGCCCCGCGTTGCCGGTGTCTCGCGCCCCGCGTTGCCGGTGTCTCGCGCCCCGCGTTGCCGGTGTCTCGCGCCCGGCTCTGACCTCCAGTTTGTTTCTTTCAGAGTCAGAGATAATGGGCCCGAGGGCATGGAGCCTGATGGCATCATTGAGGTAGGTGTCTGGTCTGTCCTCTGTATACCCTGCTGTGCCCCCCGGACCCCCGTGTAACGATCCCCTCCCCCCGCAGAGTAACTGGAATGAGGTGGTGGACAGCTTTGATGACATGAATCTCTCTGAATCCCTCCTGAGAGGAATCTACGCCTATGGCTTTGAGAAACCGTCGGCGATCCAGCAGCGAGCTATTCTACCTTGTATCAAGGGTGAGTTGTGGCGTGGGGGGGTGTCACCACCTCCGTGTGACGGACAGGCAGCCGCTGGTGTACCCACAATGCACTGGGTCTCATATTCAGCAGTCTGTCTGCCGCCCCCGTCACTGGGCAAGGACGCGCCGCGTGGCGTGAGATCTTATATCTGACGGGGGCAGAGAATGACCCCCATATTCATCCCAGTGCAGCGTCATGTGACTTTCGACTGGTTCATGCTATGGGGACAGAGCCTTCATGTCCCGGGGGGGGGGGGTGTCGCTCACGTGGCCTCATCTCCTCACACTCCTCTCTCGTCCTCCAGGTTACGATGTGATCGCTCAGGCTCAGTCCGGCACTGGCAAGACTGCCACCTTCGCCATCTCCATCCTCCAGCAGGTTGAGCTGGATATGAAGGCCACACAGGCCCTGGTGCTGGCACCGACCAGAGAGTTGGCGCAGCAGGTAAGTGTCGATGCCGTTCCCCCTCCGACGTGCCATGTTCTCGGACCCGTTGACTTAACGTCCCCCCCCCCTAGATTCAGAAGGTGGTGATGGCTCTCGGAGATTACATGGGCGCCTCGTGCCACGCCTGCATCGGAGGCACCAACGTGAGGGCCGAGGTCCAGAAGCTGCAATCAGAAGCTCCGCACATCATCGTGGGCACTCCGGGCAGAGTGTTCGACATGTTGAACAGGCGTTACCTGTGTGAGTATCTGCGGAAGCCCCCCCCCCCGTCACTGGGCAAGGACGCGCCACATGGCACGAGATCTTATATCTGACGGGGGCAGAGAATGACCCCCCATATTCATCCCAGCGCAGCTTCATGTGACTGTCAGCTGGTTCATGCTATGGGGACAGATCCTTCATGTCAAGCCACCGTTACTGGGACTTGTAGTTCTCCAATCGCCTAATTCTAAGGTTTCCTTCTCAGCCCCCAAATACATCAAGATGTTCGTGCTGGACGAGGCCGACGAGATGTTGAGCAGAGGATTTAAGGATCAAATCTACGACATCTTCCAGAAGTTGAGCAGCAATGCTCAGGTAAGGTGGGTGGGGGGTGCACGCACAAAGGGGGGCACATAGTAAAACTAGGGTAGTGGGGTCTTCAGATGAGATGCCATAAGGGGTCGGCTACTGGCCCATGGCACGTGTATAAATTGTTGTTTTGTGTGATTTGGCGTTGTGGACCCCCTGATCGCCGCCCCTCGCAGTCTCATGATGATATCCCATGCGTGTCATCTGAGTCCCAGGTTTCAGTCTGTTCCAACTCTCCGGTCCGCGTCTTGCAGGCCGGAACAGTCTGGAGCAGAGGATTCTGGGAAAATGATCACACCATTCGTATCTGAAGACTTGCCGGGGCGCGGCGTGTAATATGGGCCTGGAGGGTCAGTCAGCCTGGCGTAACCGGCGGGATGTCTCTCTCATAGGTGGTGCTGCTCTCGGCCACCATGCCCTCCGACGTGCTGGAGGTCACCAAGAAGTTCATGAGGGACCCCATCCGTATCCTGGTCAAGAAGGAGGAGCTGACCCTGGAGGGAATCCGTCAGTTCTACGTCAACGTAGAGCGGGAGGTGAGACGTCAGTCTGTGTATGCTGCCGCCGCCCCCCCCCCCCCCCCCCCCCCGTCACTGGGCAAGGACGCGCCTCGTGGCACGAGATCTTATATCTGACGGGGGCAGAGAATGACCCCCATATTCATCCCAGCGCAGCTTCATGTGACTGTCAGCTGGTTCATGCTATGGGGACATATCTTTCATGTCAAGCCATCATTCCTGGGACTTGTAGTTCTACCAGGACTCTGAATGAATGACCCCCACCCTCGGTCCCACCAATGCGGCTTCTTATTTCTACAGGAGTGGAAGCTGGACACGTTGTGTGACTTGTACGAGACCCTCACCATCACCCAGGCCGTCATCTTCATCAACACTCGCCGGAAGGTGGACTGGCTGACGGAAAAGATGCACGCGCGGGACTTCACCGTGTCCGCGCTGGTAAGTGCTGCTGCCGCCTCCCCTGTCACTGGGCAAGGACCTGTCACGTGACGGGCATTCTTACATCTGACGGGGGTAGAGAACGGTAACCCCACATTCATCCCAGCGCGGTGATCACGTGACTGACGACTGGTTCATGCTGTGGGGACACTTGTCTGCGCATCGGTCGCATGTATCCTAATTAATTCTTCTTTTTCCTCAGCACGGTGACATGGACCAAAAAGAGCGCGACGTGATCATGCGGGAATTCAGGTCCGGCTCCAGCCGCGTCCTCATCACGACCGATCTGCTGGTGAGTGACTAACCTTCATCCTTACCCTCAAGCCCCGACCGACATACAGGACCACATCATAGTTATCAAAGATGCGGGGAGTCTCTGCCTTCCCATGGGACCACTGTCCCCTACTGGGGACACCTAGCGTCATACATAATAGCTCCCTGAACCGTTTGGTCAAGGAAATGCTGTCCGCTCCTTCTGGCGGGGTCAGACGTTCCTATAGCGTGTGGCCGCTCCGCGGTCCTTCTGGCGGGGTCAGACGTTCCTATAACGCGGCCGCTCCGCGCTCCTTCTGGCAGGGCCCTGCGTGTCTGCTTCTAGTTGTGAATGTGACGTTTTACTCCTTCCTCCAGGCCCGAGGTATCGACGTGCAGCAGGTTTCCCTGGTCATTAACTACGACTTGCCAACCAACCGAGAGAACTACATTCACAGGTGAGTAACCTCCGCGGCCCGCGTGGCACCAAGTGCTTCCCTCTCTGCGCAGCCCCACCCATGCTGAGCGCAGAACGTTGGCCCTTGGCAGACTAACGCGACCATGCTCCACCGCGAGTGCCTCCGTCCGTAGCTTCTCGCAACTTAAACATGGCCGACACAAGCAGCCGCGGCGCCGCTGACAGTCCTGACCGCTCACTCTCCCTCTCTTGCAGGATCGGTCGCGGCGGCCGTTTCGGCAGGAAAGGAGTCGCGATCAACATGGTGACGGAAGAAGACAAGCGCACATTAAAAGACATTGAGACTTTTTACAACACAACCATCGAGGAGATGCCGATGAACGTGGCGGATCTGATCTAGACCCCCCCAGGGGAGAAAAATAAAAAAACGAAAAAAAACGTATAATGGAAAATACAAAAAATACCCCCCTGCCCCCTCTGCCAGCCCTCACCCAGGACAGCGGGGGCGGGGGGAGCACAACTCATGGGCGCCCCCTCCCCCCCTGTATGCCATTAAATGATTTATATTCATTTTTTTGTTTTGAATAAATGTTATTTTGAGGTTATTGTGGCCGTAAATACTTGTACTTGTGTTTTCTTCCATAATAAAGTGAACACTAATCCTCCCCCCTTATCTTTCCCACCAAATCAGTGGACCAAACAAACCCCCCCCCCCCACCAATCCCCCCTTTAAATTGGAACTCAATTTGGATATTTTTTTTTTACAAAGTTTTTTCCAAAAAACCCACAAATTGTTAAACTTTTATTTGCTTTCTGTATAGTATTTATTAAATAAAAGCCTGTTTTTTGCATTTTAGTTTGTCTCGTGCTTTCCCCCTCCCCCTATTGACCCCCTCCCCCCCCACTTTCCTTTTTAGTGCTGTTTTTGGTGGGAAATGGGTATTGTGCTGGGGGCACTGCGACCCGTGGTGATCTCTTCTGCACCGTACGGGTCGTAGTCCGGTCAAGACTAAACAACCCGCGCTTAGTCTAATAAAACGTATAATATACTTTGCTTTAACTTCTCACACATCTCTGCTTCCTTGCAGTGAATGGAGACATTCACACTTTGCATCCTGACACCAGAAAACCTTGCCTTGTCAGGACTGGGACAGCTTCTCTGGTCTTGGGATACAATCTGATTGCCATACACTTTATATCTGCTTGCTTTCAGTGAATTGGGCATTTAGGCAAGCACTTAACTTTGTTATAAATCATTGGGCGTTCAGGGGTCACCAGGTGATGCCGGTCTCGGGTCTAGTGCTATTTCGGGTGTGTGTGTGTGGGGTGTTGCTTTTTATCTTAACATGCATGACTCAAACTGAGTATATTATAAAGGTGTCGCGGTCATTACTGCAGAGTTATGTGACTGCCGGCATCGTATATCGTCTCTTCCGCTGTCGGTTCTTTATGTACAAGCGCCTATTCCGGTCTTCTGCTTGAATGGTTCATCATCCAGGACGTCCCTATTGCTGGCTCATCCGATTGACGTCTTGGTGTACTTGCGCGTTTCAATTTTTTATATTTTTTTTGTCACGCATGCGCAGTAAAAATAAAGTGTTTTGCGCCTGCGCATTCAAAACCATAAATCAAGTTTGATAAATATTTTGCTGCGCAGGTGTAATGCATTGTATTGCTACTGCGCATCCATGATTTTTAAAAAATTCGAAACGCGTAAGTTCACGTAGATGTCAATCAGAAGAGCCCGTGACTGGGATGATGCGCCGGTCAAGCAGAAGACCGGAAGAGGAGCTCGTCCAAAATGAAGAACTGGCTCGCTATGCCGGCAGAGTCCATTGTGAAGACCTCGGAAGCTGCATCCAATGACTAAGGAGAACGGCGATCACTATGTGGGGCCTCCAGATCATCCTTGAAGTGCGCTGCAAAAAAAACCAACTCACCTGCTCCCCTCCTTTTAACCCTTTCAGGACCTGATTCATTTTCGTTTGTTTTTTTTTTTCCCTCCCCGCCTTCAAAAGGTTGTAACTTTATTATTTTTTTGGCGTTGACGCGGCCATACGAGGACTTCAGGTTTTTTACGGAACAAGTTGTGCTTTCTAATGGTGGTTAATATTATGTGCGATGTCCTGGGAAACATACATTGGAATTTATATTTGTTTTTGTACCTTTAACCTCTTAATGACCGGATATTTTTTCATGGGCGTGGCTATCGGAGACCTCATTTTATGTGGGAGAAAATGTTTTTTTTGTTTTTTTTTTTTTTCATGGTTTGGAGCTAGAAAAAATATTTTTACAGTGTGAATATAAAAGCGATTCTTGGCATTGATCCCGTTCACGCTAAATATCCCGTTGGATAAATTCTTCAGGTTATTACGGATGTTTAGGTACCAAATATGTGTAGGTTTGGTTTTATTTCGTGTAGGGGCAGGGCAATAAAATATATTTTATGCAAAATGACTTTTTGGATTTTTTTTTAACCCCTTCCCTCTTTAGCCACTTTTGACCTTCTGACAGAGCCTCATTTTTCAAATCTGACGTTTCACTTTATGTGGAAATAACTCTGGAATGCTTCTACCTATCCAAGCGATTCTGAGATTGTTTTCTCGTGACACATTGGCCTTTATGTTACTGGCAAAATTTGCTCGATATGTTCAGTATTTAATTGTGAAAAACACCAAAATTTAGCGAAAAATTTAATATTCTCAACTTAAATGTATCTGCTTGTAAGACAGGCCATTATAACACACAAAACTGTTGCTAATTAACATCCCCCCCCCCCCCCCCCATATTTGTCTACTTTAGTTTGGCATCGTTTTTTGAACATCCTTTTATTTTTCTATGACGTCACAAGGCTCAGAACTTTAGCAGCAATTTCTCATTTTCAAGAAAATTTCAAAAGGCCATTCTTACCAGGGCCAGTTCAGTTATGAAGTGGCTTTGAGGGCCTTGTATATTAGAAACCCCCGATAAGTCACCCCATTTTAAAAACTTCACCCCTCAAAGTATTCAAAGCAGAATTTAGAAAATTTCTTAACCCTTTAGCCTTTTCACAGGAATTAAAGCAAAGTAGAGGTGAAATTTACAAATTTCATATTTTTTTGCAGAAATTAACTTTTAATCCAATTTTCTTTAACACAAAGTTTTACCCAAGAAATGCAACTGAATATTTCTTGCCCAGATTCTGCAGTTTTAGGAAATATCCCACATGTGGCCCTAGCGTGCGACTGGACTGAAGCACCGGCCTCAGAAGTAAAGGAGCGCCTAGAGGATTTTGGGGCCTTATTTTTATTACACCATGTCCGGTTTGAAGGGCTCTTGCGGTGCCAAAACAGTAAAAATCCCCCAAAAGTGACCCCATTTGGGAAACTACAGCCCTCAAGGAAATTAGGGGTGTAGTGAGCATTTTGACCGCACAGGTTTTTACAGATATTATTGGAAGTAGGCTGTGAAAATTAATATCTATATTTTTTTCAAAGAAAATAGGTTTAGCAATTTTTTTTTTTCTCATTTCCACGAGGAGTAAAAGCACTGCCAAATTTGTAAAGCAAATTCTCCCGAGTAAAACCATACCCCCACATGTGGTCATAAACGGCTGTTTGGACACACGGCGGGGCTTAGAAGGGATGGAGCACCATTTGGCTTTTGGAGTTCACCTTTAGCAGGAATGGTTTGCGGAGGCCAGGTCACATTTACAAAGCCCCTGAGGGGACAAAACACCCACACAAGTGACCCCATTTTGGAAATTAGGGGTATAGTGAGTGTTTTGACACCACAGGTTTTTTGCAGAAATTATTGGAAGTAGGCCCTGAAAATAAAAATCTAAATTTTTTTTTTTTCTCAAAGAAAATGTAGGTTTAGCTAATTTTTTCTCATTTCCACAAGGACTAAAGGAGAAAAGCACCACAAAATTTGTAAAACAATGCCCCATATGTGGTCATAAACGGCTGTTTGGACACACGGCGGGGCTTAGAAGGGCATGAGCGCTATTTGGCTTTTGGAGATCAGCTCTTGACCTGGCGCCATCTTGCCGGGGGCTATGGAAGCCGATTAGGCTCTGCCGCCGGGCGGATCTTGACCGGTTTCCGTGCTAGGCAAACCGGGAGGCCAGTATTAGGCCTCCGGTAGCCATTTCAGCCACCGGAACCCCGGCAATTTCATTGCTGGGGTTCCGATGAGCTGCAAACACCTTAAGTGCAGCGATCGCGTTTGACGGCTGCACTTAAGGGGTTAATGGCGGGGATCAAAGCTAATTTCGGTCCCCACCGTTAGTCGGATGTCAGCTGTAAGATACAGCTGAGATCCGACGATGATTGCACCGGCTCAGCTTCTGAGCCGGTGCCAAACATTTGGCGTATGGGTACGGCAATATGCGGGAAGTCAATGCTTTCCATGGCGTACCCAAATGTCGGGAAGGGGTTAAATCTCATTAAGGGAGAACTCTAACTTATTTTTTTTACTTTTAATGTATTAGCATAGTCCTGTATGCCAATACATCATACAATGTCAGTGACATCACATAGTGCGACCGAACAGCAGGCTTACTGAACAGACAGCCCTTGGGTCCTTTGTAGGTCCCCAGGGCTGACTGCAGAGGGATTCCCCGGTGTTTGATCGCATCACCGGGTTTCCGATGACTAGATCAAAGCTGGGAGTTCCCTTTGATCTTGCCATGGTCAAGGGCTGCGGCGAGCAAAAAGGGTTAAACAGTGACAGGCGATCTTACTATAGCAGAGCTGGGGGCGTTCACAAGGCTTATAGGACTACGCCGGCACCCGTGATCTCGCTGAGTGGGAGCTGGTGATTGACCCCAAAGTGAAAGGGCTGCAGCTTTGCCAAAACCGGCCTGCGGGGTCACATGTCTACGTTCTTCGGTGAGGGAATGTGGCACTAAATCCAGTTTGTGCGTCATTCCTTGCCAAGCCAATCAGCGCTTTGCTTTATGGCGTAGATGATACTGGAAAGGGTGTTGGACAATAATAAAAAAAAAATGTTAATAGACTCTTGACGGCACACGTGGAGATTGAGTAATGACCTCTGTAGGGGCAGGAAACACAAAGATTACGTTGACCCTCCCCCCCCCGCAGTCAGGGTTTCCGACAGGACGACCATAGAGTCAAGTGTGACGATTTTTAGTGATGGGGTATTTCCACGCCCGCACTCTTCGGGGCAGGAGTCCGCTGGCTTCCTAACTGCTCCCGTTTGCAGGTCAGGCGTGGCCATTGATTTGCTGCATTACGTGGAAGAGCTCCACCATCTCGGTGTCATAGTACGGTAGAAAAAGACACATGTCCATCTTCAACCAAGGGCTGGGAAGAATTTCTACATTAAGGAGCTAATATTTTTCTGTTCTTGGAAATTAACCAAGTCTTTTTTTTAAAGACATCTGCTGTGACCAGCTCCTGCGGTATGCTATTCCATAGATTCACCGCTCTTACAGTAAAGACCAGCTCCTGCGGTGAACTATTCCATAGATTCACCGCTCTTACAGTAAAGACCAGCTCCTGCGGTATGCTATCCCATAGATTCACCGCTCTTACAGTAAAGACCAGCTCCTGCGGTAGACTATTCCATAGATTCACCGCTCTTACAGTAAAGACCAGCTCCTGCGGTGAACTATTCCATAGATTCACCGCTCTTACAGTAAAGACCAGCTCCTGCGGTATGCTATCCCATAGATTCACCGCTCTTACAGTAAAGACCAGCTCCTGCGGTAGACTATTCCATAGATTCACCGCTCTTACAGTAAAGACCAGCTCCTGCGGTATGCTATCCCATAGATTCACTGCTCTTACAGTAAAGAACCAGCTCCTGCGGTATGCTATTCCATAGATTCACTGCTCTTACAGTAAAGAACCAGCTCCTGCGGTATGCTATCCCATAGATTCACCGCTCTTACAGTAAAGACCAGCTCCTGTGGTATGCTATTCCATAGATTCACTGCTCTTACAGTAAAGAACCAGCTCCTGGGGTATGCTATTCCATAGATTCACTGCTCTTACAGTAAAGAACTAGCTCCTGCGGTAGACTATTCCATAGATTCACCGCTCTTACAGTAAAGAACCAGCTCCTGAGGTAGACTATTCCATAGATTCACAGTTCTTACAGTTAAGAACCAGCTCCTGAGGTAGACTAATCCATAGATTCACAGTTCTTACAGGAAAGAACCAGCTCCTGCGGTAGACTATTCCATAGATTCACCGCTCTTACAGTAAAGAACCAGCTCCTGAGGTAGACTATTCAAGACATTCAGCGCTCTACACCAGGAGCTGGTTCTTTACTGTAAGACTTCCATAGATTCAGCGCTCTTACAGTAAAGAACCAGCTCCTGGGGTAGACTATTCCATAGATTCACAGTTCTTACAGTAAAGAACCAGCTCCTGGGGTAGTCTATTCCATAGATTCACTGCTCTTACAGTAAAGAACCAGCTCCTGGGGTAGACTATTCCATAGATTCACAGTTCTTACAGGAAAGAACCAGCTCCTGAGGTAGACTATTCCATAGATTCACAGTTCTTACAGGAAAGAACCAGCTCCTGAGGTAGACTATTCCATAGATTCAGCGCTCTTACAGTAAAGAACCAGCTCCTGACGTAGACTATTCCATAGATTCACAGTTCTTACAGGAAAGAACCAGCTCCTGAGGTAGACTATTCCATAGATTCACCGCTCTTACAGTAAAGAACCAGCTCCTGGGGTAGACTATTCCATAGATTCACAGTTCTTACAGTTAAGAACCAGCTCCTGAGGTAGACTATTCCATAGATTCACTGCTCTTACAGTAAAGAACCAGCTCCTGGGGTAGACTATTCCATAGATTCACAGTTCTTACAGTTAAGAACCAGCTCCTGAGGTAGACTATTCCATAGATTCACTGCTCTTACAGGAAAGAACCAGCTCCTGGGGTAGACTATTCCATAGATTCACAGTTCTTACAGGAAAGAACCAGCTCCTGAGGTAGACTATTCCATAGATTCACTGCTCTTACAGTAAAGAACCAGCTCCAGGGGTAGACTATTCCATAGATTTTTCTCCAGACGGAGGGAGCGCCCCCTTGTGTTTTGAGGGGGTTTTACATGGAACAGGATTTCATCATATTTTTTGTGTGTGCCATTAATATATTTATAGATAGACAAGGAGAGAAAAACAAAACACCCGGCGCACGTCGTGCATCATCTCTTGTTTAACCCCTTCCCCCTTTGGCCGCTTTTGACCTTCCTGACAGAGCCTCATTTTTCAAATCTGACATGTTTCACTTTATGTGGTAATAACTTCGGAATACTTTCACCTGTCCAAGCGATTCTGAGATTGTTTTCTTGTGACACATTGAACTTTATGTTATTGGCAAAATTTGCTCGATACATTAAAAGGAATAACGCTACAATTTATTTTTTTTTTTTTCAGTTAAACAGTTAGTATATAATTGATTAAACATTGTTCAAATTTTTTTACAATTTTTCACAAGTCAGGAAATGTTATAAATTAGATTCTAATTTATAACATTTCCCTGTGCTGGTCACTAGAGGGAGAAATTCCGAAAATTGCAGCATTGGCAATGTGGTAAAGCAACCTCATTGCTTTATGCTGCAAAATTGGAGAAGACACACTCGCTCTAGTGTCCTCAAACAATCCCCTCTCTCTCCTGGCTAGTGGCAGGAGAAAGGAGGGGGTTGAACCAGTTCAGTTGTGAAGTGGCTTTGAGGGCCTTATATATTAGAAAGTCCCCATAAATCACCCCATTTTGAAAACTGCACCCCTCAAAATATTCAAAACTGCATTTAGAAAGTTTCTTAACCCTTTAGATTTTTCACAGGAATTAAACCAAAGTCGAGGTGAAATTTACAAAGTTGATTATTTTTTTGCAGAAATTCATTTTGAATCCATTTTTTTTGTACCACAGAAGGTTTTACCCGAGAAATGCAACTGAATATTTATTGCCCAGGTTCTGCAGTTTTCGGAAATATCCCACATGTGGCTCTAGTGGGGTAACAGACTGAAGCACCGGACTCAGAAGCAAAGGAGCACCTAGAGGATTTTGGGGCCTCCTTTTTATTAGAATATATTTTAGGCTCCCTGTCAGATTTGAAGAGCTCTTGTGGTGCTAAAACAGTGGAAACCCCCGAAAAGTGACCCCATTTGGGAAACTACACCCCTCGAGGAATTTATTTAGGGGTGTAGCAAGCATTTTGACCGGATAGTTTTTTTGCAGAAATTATTGGAAGTAGGCCGTGAAAATGAAAATCTACATTCTTTCAAAGAAAATGTAAGTTTAGCTCATTTTTTCTCATTTCCAAAAGGACTAAAGGAGAAAAAGCACTGCAAATCTTGTAAAGCAATTTCTCCCGAGTAAAACAATACCCCACATGTGGTCATAAATGGCTGTTTGGGCACACGGCGGGGCTTAGAAGGGATGGAGCGCCATTTTGCTTTTGTAGCTCAAATTTAGCAGGAATGGTTTGCGGAGGCCATGTCGCATTTGCAAACCCCCTGAGAGACCAAAACAGTGAAAACGCCCAAAAAGTGACCCCATTTTGGAAACTACGCCCCTTGAAGAATGCATCTAGAGGTGTAGTGAGCATTTTTACCCCACAGGGGTTTCATAGAATTTATTAGAATTGGGCAGTGAAAATATAAACAATCCTTTTTCTTCAATAAGATGTAGCTTTAGCTCAAATTTTTCATTTTCTCAACAAATAAAGGAAAAAAAGAACCCCAACATTTGTAAAGCAACTTCTCCCGAGTATGTCAATACCCCATATGTGGTCATAAACTGCTGTTTGGGCACACGGCGGGGCTCAGAAGGGAAGGAGCGCCATTTGGCTTTTGGAGCACAGATTTTGCTGGATTGGTTTCTCAGCACCATGTTGCTTTTGCAAAGCCCCTAAGGTAGCAGTACAGTGGAAACTCCCCAAAAGTGACTCCATTTGTGATACTACACCCATTCAGGAATTAATCTAGGGGTGTAGTGAGCATTTTTACCCCACAGGGGTTTCATAGATTTTATTTGAATTGGGCAGTGAAAATAAAAGTTACATTTTTTTTTCCCAATAAGACGTAGGTTTAGCGCAAAATTTTTCATTTTCTCAAACAATAAAGCAGAAAAAGAACCCCAACATTTGTTAAGCAATTTCTCCAGAGTACATCAATACCCCATATGTGGTTATACACTCATTTTTGGACACACGGCAGGGCTCAGAAGGGAAGGAGCACAATTTAGCTTTCGGAGTTCAGATTTTGCTGGATTGGTTTCTGGTTTCTATGTCGCATTTGCAACACCCCTATGGGACCAAAACAGTGGAAACCCCCCAAAAGTGACCCCCATTTTGGAAACCACACTCCTCAAGGTATTCACATAGGGGTGTAGTGCTCATGTTAACCCTGCAGGTGTTTTGCATAAATTAGTGTGCACTCGATATTGCAGAGTAAAAATGTTTATTTTTTCCATAGATAAGCCAATATGTGGTGCCCGGCTTGTGCCACCATAACAAGACCGCTCTCCAATTATTATGCGGTGTTTCCCGGTTTTAGAATCACCCTACATGGGGCCCTAATCTTTTGCCTGGACATTCGACCAGGCTCAGGAGTGAGAGAGTAACATGCGAAATTGAGGCCTAATTTGACGATTTACACAGAATTGGTTCACAATTGCAGAGGCTCTGATGGGAAATAATAAAAGAAACCCCGCCCAGAAGGGACCCCATTTTAGAAACTACACCCCTCAAGGCATTTATTAAGGGGTGTAATGAGCATTTTCACCCTACAGGTCTTTCCCATAAATGAAGGCGCTGCATATGGTGCAAAGTAAATATTAACATTTTTCCTCAGAATTGCCAATTCCCTCGCTTCCAGCAGATAAGTTTGGGCCCTCCCCTTGTTGGTATAATGCGGGCACCCTCGCTTCCAGCAGATATGTTTGGGCCCTCACCTTGTTGGTTTAATGCGGGCACCCCCGCTTCCAGCAGATATGTTTGGGCCCTCCCCTTCCTGGTATAAAGCGGACGCCCTCGGTTCCAGCAGATATGTTTGGGCCTTCCCCTTGCTGGTATAATGCGGGAGCCCTCGCTTCCAGCAGATATGTTTGGGCCCTTCCCTTTCTGTTTTAATACGGGCACCCTCGCTTCCAGCAGATATGATTGGGCCCTCCCTTCCTGGTATAATATGGGCGCCCTCGCTTCCAGTAGATATGTTTGGGCCCTCCCTGGTATAATACGGGCACCCTCCGCTTCCTGGTATAATACGCACGCCCTCGCTTCTAGCTGATATGTTTGGGCCCTCCCCTCCCTGGTATAATACCGGCGCCCTCGCTTCCAGCAGATATGTTTGGGCCCTCCCTTCCTGGTATAATATGGGTGCCCTCGCTTCCAGCAGATATGCTTGGGCCTTCCTCTTGTTGGTATAATACAGGCACTCTAGCTTCCAGCAGATATGTTTGTGCCCTCCTTTCCTGGTATAATATGGGCGCCCTAGCTTCCAGCAGATATGTTTCGGCCCTCCCCTCCCTGGTATAATACGGGCGCCCTCGCTTCCAGCAGATATATTTCGGCACTCCCCTTCCTGGTATAATACGGGCGCTCTCGCTTCTAGCAGATATGTTTGGGCCCTCCCCTTCCTGGTATAATACGGGCGCCCTCGCTTACAGCAGATATGTTTGGGCCCTCCCCTCCCTGGTATAATACGGGCGCCCTCGCTGCCAGCAGATATGTTTGGGCCCTCCCCTTCCTGGTATAATACGGGCGCCCTCGCTTCCAGCAGATATGTTTGGGTCCTCCTCTTCCTGGTATAATATGGGGACCCTCCGCTTCCTGGTATAATACGGGCACCCTCGCTTCCAGCAGATATGTTTGGGCCCTCCCCTTCCTGGTATAATACGGTTACCCTCGCTTCCAGCAGATATGTTTGGGCCCTCCCCATCCTGGTATAATACGGGCGCCCTCGCTTCCAGCAGATATGTTTGGGCCCTCCCCTTCCTGGTATAATACGGGCGCCCTCACTTCCAGCAGATATGTTTGGGCCCTCCCCTCCCTGGTATAATACGGGCGCCCTCACTTCCAGCAGATATGTTTGGGCCCCCCCTTCCTGGTTCCCTAATTTTAGGGCCCCGATAAATCGCCTCTTGAAACAGAAGAAATGTTCCCCTCGGGCCGGCACAACTGTATATTTTTTCTTTCTTGATTTATTGGAGCCTTAACTAATTGTATTTTTTCATAGACGTGGTGGTATGAGGGCTGTTTTTTACGGGACGAGCTGTAGTTTCTATTGGTACCATTTTGGGGTGCATGTGACTTTTTGATCACTTTTTATCCTATTTTTTGGGAGGCCAGGTGACCAAAAACATCAATTCTGCCATAGTTTTCTTTTAATTCTTTTTATACAGCGTTCACCATGCGTTATAAACTACATGTTACCTTTATTCTGCGGGTCCGTACGATTCCGGTGATACCTATTTTATAGGACTTTTTTATGTTTTACAACTTTCTGCACAATACAATTACTTTGAATGTATTTTTTTGTCGTCATAACTTTTTTATTTTTTCGTAGACGGAGCTGTATGAGGGCTTGTTTTTTGCGGGACGAGCTGTAGTTTTTATAGCCACCATTTTTGGATACGTGCGACTTTTTGATTACTTAATTTCGTGACCAAAAAACTGAAATTCTGGCATTATTTTTTACGTTTTTTTTACGCCATTCACCGCGTGGAATAAATTACAATATTTTTATAGTTTGGGTCACGGCAATACCAAATATGTATGGTTTATTTATTTTTTTCAGTAATAAAGGACTTGATAAGGGAAAAAGGGCGATTGTGTTTTATTTTATTACTTAAAACTTTTATTATATTTTTTACAACTTTTTTTAAAAAATGTTTTTCACTTTTTTTTTACACTTTACTTTAGTCCCTCTCGGGGACTTGAAGCTCCAACTGCCAGATTTTTTTTCTAATACATTGCGCTACCTACGTAGTGCAATGTATTAGATCTGTCAGTCATTCACTGACAGCAAGCTGATTAGACTTCGCCTCCGAGCAGGGCCTAATCGGCTTCCGTAATGGCGAACAGGAGGCCATTGTTAGGTCTCCTGATGTCATAATAGCAGTCGGCAGTCGTGTGATTGCAGGGCACAGCTGCCGACCTGCTAC
Organism: Rhinoderma darwinii; assembly: GCF_050947455.1. Lineage (NCBI taxonomy): Eukaryota > Metazoa > Chordata > Amphibia > Anura > Rhinodermatidae > Rhinoderma > Rhinoderma darwinii. The sequence goes on from NW_027461749.1 coordinate 483,054, forward strand.
CAACCACAAAGATGCAGCGATCACATCCGATCGCTGCATCTAAGGGGTTAATGGCAGGGATCGGAGTGAGCACCGGTTCCTGCCGTTACAAGTGGATGTCAGCTGTAACATACAGCTGATATGCACCGCTGATGAATCCGGCTCATCTGTGCCGGCACCATCTTGCCGGCAGCTACGGAAGCATATCAGGCTCCGCCTCTGGGCGGGGGCTGGAAGTTTTCCGTGCTAGGCACACTGGGAGGCGAGTATTAGGCTTCCGGTTGCCATGGCAGCCACCGACACCCAGAAGTTCCCTGTATGGTCTGAAAGGACTGCAGGTGGTAAATCCGGGCAGGGGCTGTCAGGGCTCCCTCAGTAGATCCAGATAAAGGGGGATAAAATTCTCCAGCGCCGTCCAAATGTTGTGGAATTGATGGATTCAACCCAAGGCAAGAAGTATAAATAAGATAAATGAGTAATGGATAAGAATGCTGCGCGGGACGAGGCCGGACCAATCCCTCCATCAGGCAAAGAAACGTACGTGTCGCCGGAGGATCCGGCAGGGACCGCCAAAAAGGAACGGTGCTGGGGTCAAAGGTCAAAGGCAAAACCATCCCCCCAAAAAACTTACGCAATTGAATAAATACCAAAAATTGATGATCACCCCAGAGACTGTGACATGGACTTTAAGGGTATGTGCACACACACTAATTACGTCCGTAATTGACGGACGTATTTCGGCCGCAAGTAGTGGACCGAACTCAGTACAGGGAGCCGGGCTCCTAGCATCATAGTTATGTACGATGCTAGGAGTCCCTAGTAATTAGTGTGTGTGCACATACCCTATTACTGTTCTGCTGTGGATGTGGCTCCCAGTATAGCTCCCCCTATCATGCTGCAGATTATTACTCCCAGTGTAGCTCCCCCTATCATGCTGCAGATTATTACTCCCAGTGTAGCTCCCCCTATCATGCTGCAGATTATTACTCCCAGTGTAGCTCCCCCTATCATGCTGCAGATTATTACTCCCAGTGTAGCGCCGCCTAGGACATATGATGCTGCAGATTATTACTCCCAGTGTAGCTCCCCCTAGGACATATGATGCTGCAGATTATTACTCCCAGTGTAGCGCCGCCTAGGATATATGATGCTGCAGATTATTACTCCCAGTGTAGCGCCCCCTAGGACATATGATGCTGCAGATTATTACTCCCAGTGTAGCTCCCCCTAGGACATATGATGCTGCAGATTATTACTCCCAGTGTAGCTCCCCCTAGGACATATGATGCTGCAGATTATTACTCCCAGTGTAGCTCCCCCTAGGACATATGATGCTGCAGATTATTACTCCCAGTGTAGCTCCCCTAGGACATATGATGCTGCAGATTATTACTCCCAGTGTAGCTCCCCCTAGGACATATGATGCTGCAGATTATTACTCCCAGTGTAGCTCCCTCTAGGACATATGATGCTGCAGATTATTACTCCCAGTGTAGCTCCCCCTAGCACATATGATGCTGCAGATTATTACTCCCAGTGTAGCTCCCGCTAGGACATATGATGCTGCAGATTATTACTCCTAGTGTAGCTCCCCCTAGGATATATGATGCTGCAGATTATTACTCCCAGTGTAGCTCCTCCTAGGACATATGATGCTGCAGATTATTACCCCCAGTGTAGCTCCTCCTAGGACATATGATGCTGCAGATTATTACTCCTAGTGTAGCTCCCCCTAGGACATATGATGCTGCAGATTATTACTCCCAGTGTAGCTCCCCCTAGGACATATGATGCTGCAGATTATTACTCCCAGTGTAGCTCCCCCTAGGACATATGATGCTGCAGATTATTACTCCCAGTGTAGCTCCCCTAGGACATATGATGCTGCAGATTATTACACCCAGTGTAGCTCCCCCTAGGACATATGATCTGCAGATTATTACTCCCAGTGTAGCTCCCCCTAGGACATATGATGCCTGCAGATTATTACTCCCAGTGTAGCTCCCCCTAGGACATATGATGCTGCAGATTATTACCCCCAGTGTAGTTTCCCCTAGGACATATGATGCTGCAGATTATTACTCCCAGTGTAGCTCCCCCTAGGACATATGATGCTGCAGATTATTACTCCCAGTGTAGCTCCCCTAGGACATATGATGCTGCAGATTATGACACCCAGTGTAGCTCCCCCTAGGACATATGATGCTGCAGATTATTACTCCCAGTGTAGCTCCCCCTATCATGCTGCAGATTATTACTCCCAGTGTAGCTCCCTCTATCATGCTGCAGATTATTACTCCCAGTGTAGCTCCCCCTATCATGCTGCAGATTATTACTCCCAGTGTAGCTCCCCCTATCATGCTGCAGATTATTACTCCCAGTGTAGCGCCGCCTAGGACATATGATGCTGCAGATTATTACTCCCAGTGTAGCTCCCCCTAGGACATATGATGCTGCAGATTATTACTCCCAGTGTAGCGCCGCCTAGGATATATGATGCTGCAGATTATTACTCCCAGTGTAGCGCCCCCTAGGACATATGATGCTGCAGATTATTACTCCCAGTGTAGCTCCCCCTAGGACATATGATGCTGCAGATTATTACTCCCAGTGTAGCTCCCCCTAGGACATATGATGCTGCAGATTATTACTCCCAGTGTAGCTCCCCCTAGGACATATGATGCTGCAGATTATTACTCCCAGTGTAGCTCCCCTAGGACATATGATGCTGCAGATTATTACTCCCAGTGTAGCTCCCTCTAGGACATATGATGCTGCAGATTATTACTCCCAGTGTAGCTCCCCCTAGCACATATGATGCTGCAGATTATTACTCCCAGTGTAGCTCCCGCTAGGACATATGATGCTGCAGATTATTACTCCTAGTGTAGCTCCCCCTAGGACATATGATGCTGCAGATTATTACTCCCAGTGTAGCTCCCCCTAGGACATATGATGCTGCAGATTATTACTCCCAGTGTAGCTCCCCCTAGGACATATGATGCTGCAGATTATTACTCCCAGTGTAGCTCCCCTAGGACATATGATGCTGCAGATTATTACACCCAGTGTAGCTCCCCCTAGGACATATGATGCTGCAGATTATTACTCCCAGTGTAGCTCCCCCTAGGACATATGATGCCTGCAGATTATTACTCCCAGTGTAGCTCCCCCTAGGACATATGATGCTGCAGATTATTACCCCCAGTGTAGTTTCCCCTAGGACATATGATGCTGCAGATTATTACTCCCAGTGTAGCTCCCCCTAGGACATATGATGCTGCAGATTATTACTCCCAGTGTAGCTCCCCCTAGGACATATGATGCTGCAGATTATTACTCCCAGTGTAGCTCCCCCTAGGACATATGATGCTGCAGATTATTACTCCCAGTGTAGCTCCCCCTAGGACATATGATGCTGCAGATTATTACCCCCAGTGTAGCTCCCCCTAGGACATATGATGCTGCAGATTATTACTCCCAGTGTAGCTCCCCCTAGGACATATGATGCTGCAGATTATTACTCCCAGTGTAGCTCCCCTAGGACATATGATGCTGCAGATTATTACTCCCAGTGTAGCTCCCCTAGGACATATGATGCTGCAGATTATTACCCCCAGTGTAGCTCCCCCTAGGACATATGATGCCTGCAGATTATTACTCCCAGTGTAGCTCCCCCTAGGACATATGATGCTGCAGATTATTACCCCAGTGTAGTTTCCCCTAGGACATATGATGCTGCAGATTATTACTCCCAGTGTAGCTCCCCCTAGGACATATGATGCTGCAGATTATTACCCCCAGTGTAGCTCCCCCTAGGACATATGATCCTGCAGATTATTACTTCCAGTGTAGCTCCCCCTAGGACATATGATGCTGTAGATTATTACCCCCAGTGTAGTTTCCCCTAGGACATATGATGCTGCAGATTATTACCCCCAGTGTAGCTCCCCCTAGGACATATGATGCTGCAGATTATTACTCCCAGTGTAGCTCCCCCTAGGACATATGATGCCTGCAGATTATTACTCCCAGTGTAGCTCCTCCTAGGACATATGATCCTGCAGATTATTACTCCCAGTGTAGTTTCCCCTAGGACATATGATGCTGCAGATTATTACTCCCAGTGTAGCTCCCCCTAGGACATATGATGCTGCAGATTATTACTCCCAGTGTAGCTCCCCCTAGGACATATGATGCTGCAGATTATTACTCCCAGTGTAGCTCCCCTAGGACATATGATGCTGCAGATTATTACTCCCAGTGTAGCCCCCTAGGACATATGATCCTGCAGATTATTACTCCCAGTGTAGCTCCCCCTAGGACATATGATGCTGCACATTATTACTCCCAGTGTAGCTCCCTCTAGGACATATGATGCTGCACATTATTACTCCCAGTGTAGCTCCCCCTAGGACATATGATGCTGCAGATTATTACTCCCAGTGTAGCTCCCCTAGGACATATGATCCTGCAGATTATTACCCCCAGTGTAGCTCCCCCTAGGACATATGATGCTGCAGATTATTACTCCCAGTGTAGCTCCCTCTAGGACATATGATGCTGCAGATTATTACTCCCAGTGTAGCTCCCCCTAGGACATATGATGCTGCAGATTATTACTCCCAGTGTAGCTCCTCCTAGGACATATGATGCCTGCAGATTATTACTCCCAGTGTAGCTCCCCCTAGGACATATGATGCTGCAGATTATTACTCCCAGTGTAGCTCCCCCTAGGACATATGATGCTGCAGATTATTACTCCCAGTGTAGCTCCCTCTAGGACATATGATGCTGCAGATTATTACTCCCAGTGTAGCGCCCCCTAGGACATATGATGCTGCAGATTATTACTCCCAGTGTAGCTCCCCCTAGGACATATGATGCCTGCAGATTATTACCCCCAGTGTAGCTCCCCTAGGACATATGATGCTGCAGATTATTACTCCCAGTGTAGCTCCCCCTAGGACATATGATGCTGCAGATTATTACTCCCAGTGTAGCTCCCGCTAGGACATATGATGCTGCAGATTATTACTCCCAGTGTAGCTCCCACTAGGACATATGATGCTGCAGATAATTACTACCAGTGTAGCTCCCCCTAGGATATATGATGCTGCAGATTATTACTCCCAGTGTAGCTCCCCCTAGCACATATGATGCTGCAGATTATTACTCCCAGTGTAGCCCCCCCTAGGACATATGATGCTGCAGATTATTACTCCCAGTGTAGCGCCCCCTAGGACATATGATGCTGCAGATTATTACTCCCAGTGTAGCTCCACCTAGGACATATGATGCTGCAGATTATTACTCCCAGTGTAGCCCCCCCTAGGACATATGATGCTGCAGATTATTACTCCCAGTGTAGCTCCCCCTAGGACATATGATGCTGCAGATTATTACTCCCAGTGTAGCCCCCCCTAGGACATATGATGCTGCAGATTATTACTCCCAGTGTAGCCCCCCCTACGACATATGATGCTGCAGATTATTACTCCCAGTGTAGCTCCCTCTAGGACATATGATGCTGCAGATTATTACTCCCAGTGTAGCTCCCCCTAGGACATATGATGCTGCAGATTATTACTCCCAGTGTAGCTCCCCTAGGACATATGATGCTGCAGATTATTACTCCCAGTGCAGCTCCCCCTAGGACATATGATGCTGCAGATTATTACTCCCAGTGTAGCCCCCCCTAGGACATATGATGCTGCAGATTATTACTCCCAGTGTAGCTCCCCCTAGGACATATGATGCTGCAGATTATTACTCCCAGTGTAGCTCCCCTAGGACATATGATGCTGCAGATTATTACTCCCAGTGTAGCGCCCCCTAGGACATATGATGCTGCAGATTATTACTCCCAGTGTAGCTCCCCCTAGGACATATGATGCTGCAGATTATTACTCCCAGTGTAGCTCCCCCTAGGACATATGATGCTGCAGATTATTAATCCCAGTGTAGCTCCCCTAGGACATATGATGCTGCAGATTATTACTCCCAGTGTAGCTCCCCCTAGGACATATGATGCTGCAGATTATTACCCCCAGTGTAGCCCCCTAGGACATATGATGCTGCAGATTATTACTCCCAGTGTAGCTCCCCCTAGGACATATGATGCTGCAGATTATTACTCCCAGTGTAGCTCCCCCTAGGACATATGATGCTGCAGATTATTACTCCCAGTGTAGCTCCCCCTAGGACATATGATGCTGCAGATTATTACTCCCAGTGTAGCGCCCCCTAGGACATATGATGCTGCAGATTATTACTCCCAGTGTAGCTCCCCTAGGACATATGATGCTGCAGATTATTACTCCCAGTGTAGCGCCCCCTAGGACATATGATGCTGCAGATTATTACTCCCAGTGTAGCTCCCCTAGGACATATGATGCTGCAGATTATTACCCCCAGTGTAGCTCCCCCTAGGACATGTGATGCTGCAGATTATTACTCCCAGTGTAGCTCCCCCTAGGACATATGATGCTGCAGATTATTACTCCCAGTGTAGCTCCCCCTAGGACATATGATGCTGCAGATTATTACTCCCAGTGTAGCTCCCCCTAGGACATATGATGCTGCAGATTATTACTCCCAGTGTAGCTCCCCCTAGGACATATGATGCTGCAGATTATTACTCCCAGTGTAGCTCCCCCTAGGACATATGATGCTGCAGATTATTACTCCCAGTGTAGCTCCCCCTAGGACATATGATGCTGCAGATTATTACTCCCAGTGTAGCTCCCCCTAGGACATATGATTCTGCAGATTATTACCCCCAGTGTAGCTCCCCCTAGGACATATGATGCTGCAGATTATTACTCCCAGTGTAGCTCCCTCTAGGACATATGATGCTGCAGATTATTACTCCCAGTGTAGCGCCCCCTAGGACATATGATGCTGCAGATTATTACTCCCAGTGTAGCTCCCTCTAGGACATATGATGCTGCAGATTATTACTCCCAGTGTAGCTCCCCTTAGGACATATGATGCTGCAGATTATTACCCCCAGTGTAGCTCCCCCTAGGACATATGATGCTGCAGATTATTACTCCCAGTGTAGCTCCCTCTAGGACAGATGATGCTGCAGATTATTACTCCCAGTGTAGCTCCCCCTAGGACATATGATGCTGCAGATTATTACTCCCAGTGTAGCTCCCCCTAGGACATATGATGCTGCAGATTATTACTCCCAGTGTAGCTCCCCCTAGGACATATGATGCTGCAGATTATTACCCCCAGTGTAGCGCCCCCTAGGACATATGATCCTGCAGATTATTACTGCCAGTGTAGCTCCCCCTAGGACATATGATGCTGCAGATTATTACCCCCAGTGTAGCGCCCCCTAGGACATATGATGCTGCAGATTATTACTCCCAGTGTAGCTCCCCCTAGGACATATGATGCTGCAGATTATTACTCCCAGTGTAGCTCCCCCTAGGACATATGATGCCTGCAGATTATTACTCCCAGTGCAGCTCCCCTAGGACATATGATGCTGCAGATTATTACTCCCAGTGTAGCTCCCCCTAGGACATATGATGCCTGCAGATTATTACTCCCAGTGTAGCTCCCCCTAGGACATATGATGCTGCAGATTATTACTCCCAGTGTAGCTCCCCCTAGGACATATGATCCTGCAGATTATTACCCCCAGTGTAGCTCCCCTAGGACATATGATGCTGCAGATTATTACTCCCAGTGTAGCTCCCCTAGGACATATGATGCTGCAGATTATTACCCCCAGTGTAGCTCCCCCTAGGACATATGATGCCTGCAGATTATTACTCCCAGTGTAGCTCCCCTAGGACATATGATGCTGCAGATTATTACTCCCAGTGTAGCTCCCCCTAGGACATATGATGCTGCAGATTATTACTCCCAGTGTAGCTCCCCCTAGGACATATGATGCTGCAGATTATTACTCCCAGTGTAGCTCCTCCTAGGACATATGATGCTGCAGATTATTACTCCCAGTGTAGCTCCCCCTAGGACATATGATGCTGCAGATTATTACTCCCAGTGTAGCTCCCCTAGGACATATGATGCTGCAGATTATTACTCCCAGTGTAGCTCCTCCTAGGACATATGATGCTGCAGATTATTACTCCCAGTGTAGCTCCCCCTAGGACATATGATGCTGCAGATTATTACTCCCAGTGTAGCTCCCCCTAGGACATATGATGCTGCAGATTATTACCCCCAGTGTAGCTCCCCCTAGGACATATGATGCTGCAGATTATTACCCCCAGTGTAGCTCCCCTAGGACATATGATGCTGCAGATTATTACCCCCAGTGTAGCTCCCCTAGGACATATGATGCTGCAGATTATTACCCCCAGTGTAGTTTCCCCTAGGACATATGATGCTGCAGATTATTACTCCCAGTGTAGCTCCCCCTAGGACATATGATGCTGCAGATTATTACTCCCAGTGTAGCTCCCCTAGGACATATGATGCCTGCAGATTATTACTCCCAGTGTAGCTCCCCCTAGGACATATGATGCTGCAGATTATTACTCCCAGTGTAGCTCCCCCTAGGACATATGATCCTGCAGATTATTACCACCAGTGTAGCGCCCCCTAGGACATATGATGCTGCAGATTATTACTCCCAGTGTAGCTCCCCTAGGACATATGATGATGCAGATTATTACCCCCAGTGTAGTTTCCCCTAGGACATATGATGCTGCAGATTATTACTCCCAGTGTAGCTCCCCCTAGGACATATGATGCTGCAGATTATTACTGCCAGTGTAGCTCCCCTAGGACATATGATGCTGCAGATTATTACTCCCAGTGTAGCTCCTCTAGGATTTATTATGCTGCAGATTATTACTCCCAGTGTAGCTCCCCCTAGGACATATGATGCTGCAGATTATTACCCCCAGTGTAGCTCCTCCTAGGACATATGATGCTGCAGATTATTACTCCCAGTGTAGCTCCCCCTAGGACATATGATGCTGCAGATTATTACTCCCAGTGTAGCTCCCCCTAGGACATATGATGCTGCAGATTATTACCCCCAGTGTAGCTCCTCCTAGGACATATGATGCAGCAGATTATTACTCCCAGTGTAGCTCCCCTAGGACATATGATGCTGCAGATTATTAATCCCAGTGTAGCTCCCCCTAGGACATATGATGCTGCAGATTATTACTCCCAGTGTAGCGCCCCCTAGGACATATGATGCTGCAGATTATTACTCCCAGTGTAGCTCCCCCTAGGACATATGATGCTGCAGATTATTACTCCCAGTGTAGCTCCCCCTAGGACATATGATGCTGCAGATTATTACCCCCAGTGTAGCTCCCCCTAGGACATATGATGCTGCAGATTATTACACCCAGTGTAGCTCCCCTAGGACATATGATGCTGCAGATTATTACTCCCAGTGTAGCTCCCCCTAGGACATATGATGCTGCAGATTATTACTCCCAGTGTAGCTCCCCTAGGACATATGATGCTGCAGATTATTACCCCCAGTGTAGCTCCTCCTAGGACATATGATGCTGCAGATTATTACTCCCAGTGTAGCTCCCCCTAGCACATATGGTGCTGCAGATTATTACCCCCAGTGTAGCTCCCCCTAGGACATATGATGCTGCAGATTATTACACCCAGTGTAGCTCCCTCTAGGACATATGATGCTGCAGATTATTACTCCCAGTGTACCGCCCCCTAGGACATATGATGCTGCAGATTATTACTCCCAGTGTAGCTCCTCCTAGGACATATGACGCTGCAGATTATTACCCCCAGTGTAGCTCCCCTAGGACATATGATGCTGCAGATTATTACCCCCAGTGTAGCGCCCCCTAGGGCATATGATCCTGCAGATTATTACTCCCAGTGTAGCTCCCCCTAGGACATATGATACTGCAGATTATTACTCCCAGTGTAGCTCCCCCTAGGACATATGATGCTGCAGATTATTACCCCAGTGTAGTTTCCCCTAGGACATATGATTCTGCAGATTATTACTCCCAGTGTAGCTCTCCCTAGGACATATGATGCTGCAGATTATTACTCCCAGTGTAGCTCCCCTAGGACATATGATGCTGCAGATTATTACTCCCAGTGTAGCTCCTCCTAGGACATATGATGCTGCAGATTATTACTCCCAGTGTAGCTCCCTCTAGGACATATGATGCTGCAGATTATTACTCCCAGTGTAGCTCCCCCTAGGACATATGATGCTGCAGATTATTACTCCCAGTGTAGCTCCCTCTAGGACATATGATGCTGCAGATTATTACACCCAGTGTAGCTCCTCCTAGGACATACGATGCTGCAGATTATTACTCCCAGTGTAGCCCCCTAGGACATATGATGCCGCAGATTATTACTCCCAGTGTAGCTCCCCCTAGGACATATGATGCTGCAGATTATTACTCCCAGTGTAGCTCCCCTAGGACATATGATGCTGCAGATTATTACTCCCAGTGTAGCCCCCCCTAGGACATATGATGCTGCAGATTATTACTCCCAGTGTAGCTCCCCCTAGGACATATGATGCTGCAGATTATTACTCCCAGTGTAGCCCCCTAGGACATATGATGCTGCAGATTATTACTCCCAGTGTAGCCCCCTAGGACATATGATGCCGCAGATTATTACTCCCAGTGTAGCTCCCCCTAGGACATATGATGCTGCAGATTATTACTCCCAGTGTAGCCCCCTAGGACATATGATGCTGCAGATTATTACTCCCAGTGTAGCTCCCCCTAGGACATATGATACTGCAGATTATTACACCCAGTGTAGCTCCCTCTAGGACATATGATGCTGCAGATTATTACTCCCAGTGTAGCTCCTCTAGGACATATGATGCTGCAGATTATTACTCCCAGTGTAGCTCCCCCTAGGACATATGATGCTGCAGATTATTACACCCAGTGTAGCTCCCCCTAGGACATATGATGCTGCAGATTATTACTCCCAGTGTAGCTCCCCCTAGGACATATGATGCTGCAGATTATTACTCCCAGTGTAGCTCCACCTAGGACATATGATTCTGCAGATTATTACTCCCAGTGTAGCTCCCCCTAGGACATATGATGCTGCAGATTATTACTCCCAGTGTAGCTCCCCTAGGACATATGATGCTGCAGATTATTACTCCCAGTGTAGCTCCCCTAGGACATATGATGCTGCAGATTATTACTCCCAGTGTAGCTCCCCCTTGGACATATGATGCTGCAGATTATTACTCCCAGTGTAGCTCCTCCTAGGACATATGATGCTGCAGATTATTACTCCCAGTGTAGCTCCCTCTAGGACATATGATGCTGCAGATTATTACCCCCAGTGTAGCTCCCCCTAGGACATATGATGCTGCAGATTATTACTCCCAGTGTAGCTCCCCCTAGGACATATGATGCTGCAGATTATTACTCCCAGTGTAGCTCCTCCTAGGACATATGATGCTGCAGATTATTACTCCCAGTGTAGCTCCCCCTAGGACATATGATCCTGCAGATTATTACCCCCAGTGTAGCGCCCCCTAGGACATATGATGCTGCAGATTATTACCCCCAGTGTAGCTCCCCCTAGGACATATGATGCTGCAGATTATTACTCCCAGTGTAGCTCCCCCTAGGACATATGATCCTGCAGATTATTACCCCCAGTGTAGCTCCCTCTAGGACATATGATGCTGCAGATTATTACTCCCAGTGTAGCTCCCCCTAGGACATATGATGCTGCAGATTATTACTCCCAGTGTAGCTCCCTCTAGGACATATGATGCTGCAGATTATTACACCCAGTGTAGCTCCTCCTAGGACATACGATGCTGCAGATTATTACTCCCAGTGTAGCCCCCTAGGACATATGATGCCGCAGATTATTACTCCCAGTGTAGCTCCCCCTAGGACATATGATGCTGCAGATTATTACTCCCAGTGTAGCTCCCCTAGGACATATGATGCTGCAGATTATTACTCCCAGTGTAGCTCCCCCTAGGACATATGATGCTGCAGATTATTACTCCCAGTGTAGCTCCCCCTAGGACATATGATCCTGCAGATTATTACCACCAGTGTAGCGCCCCCTAGGACATATGATGCTGCAGATTATTACTCCCAGTGTAGCTCCCCTAGGACATATGATGCTGCAGATTATTACCCCCAGTGTAGCTCCCCCTAGGACATATGATGCTGCAGATTATTACCCCCAGTGTAGCTCCCCCTAGGACATATGATGCTGCACATTATTACTCCCAGTGTAGCGCCCCCTAGGACATATGATTCTGCAGATTATTACTCCCAGTGTAGCTCCCCCTAGGACATATGATGCTGCAGATTATTACTCCCAGTGTAGCTCCCCCTAGGACATATGATGCTGCAGATTATTACCCCCAGTGTAGCTCCTCCTAGGACATATGATGCTGCAGATTATTACCCCCAGTGTAGCTCCCCTAGGACATATGATGCTGCAGATTATTACCCCCAGTGTAGCTCCTCCTAGGACATATGATGCTGCAGATTATTACTCCCAGTGTAGCTCCCCCTAGCACATATGATGCTGCAGATTATTAACCCCAGTGTAGCTCCCCCTAGGACATATGATGCTGCAGATTATTACACCCAGTGTAGCTCCCTCTAGGACATATGATGCTGCAGATTATTACTCCCAGTGTACCGCCACCTAGGACATATGATGCTGCAGATTATTACTCCCAGTGTAGCTCCTCCTAGGACATATGACGCTGCAGATTATTACCCCCAGTGTAGCTCCCCTAGGACATATGACGCTGCAGATTATTACCCCCAGTGTAGCTCCCCTAGGACATATGATGCTGCAGATTATTACTCCCAGTGTAGCTCCCCCTAGGACATATGATACTGCAGATTATTACTCCCAGTGTAGCTCCCCCTAGGACATATGATGCTGCAGATTATTACCCCAGTGTAGTTTCCCCTAGGACATATGATTCTGCAGATTATTACTCCCAGTGTAGCTCTCCCTAGGACATATGATGCTGCAGATTATTACTCCCAGTGTAGCTCCCCTAGGACATATGATGCTGCAGATTATTACTCCCAGTGTAGCTCCCCTAGGACATATGATGCTGCAGATTATTACCCCAGTGTAGTTTCCCCTAGGACATATGATTCTGCAGATTATTACTCCCAGTGTAGCTCTCCCTAGGACATATGATGCTGCAGATTATTACTCCCAGTGTAGCTCCCCTAGGACATATGATGCTGCAGATTATTACTCCCAGTGTAGCTCCCCTAGGACATATGATGCTGCAGATTATTACTCCCAGTGTAGCTCCTCCTAGGACATATGATGCTGCAGATTATTACTCCCAGTGTAGCTCCCTCTAGGACATATGATGCTGCAGATTATTACTCCCAGTGTAGCTCCCCCTAGGACATATGATGCTGCAGATTATTACTCCCAGTGTAGCTCCCTCTAGGACATATGATGCTGCAGATTATTACTCCCAGTGTAGCTCCCCTAGGACATATGATGCTGCAGATTATTACTCCCAGTGTAGCTCCCCCTAGGACATATGATGCTGCAGATTATTACTCCCAGTGTAGCCCCCCCTAGGACATATGATGCTGCAGATTATTACTCCCAGTGTAGCTCCCCCTAGGACATATGATGCTGCAGATTATTACTCCCAGTGTAGCCCCCTAGGACATATGATGCTGCAGATTATTACTCCCAGTGTAGCCCCCTAGGACATATGATGCCGCAGATTATTACTCCCAGTGTAGCTCCCCCTAGGACATATGATGCTGCAGATTATTACTCCCAGTGTAGCCCCCTAGGACATATGATGCTGCAGATTATTACTCCCAGTGTAGCTCCCCCTAGGACATATGATGCTGCAGATTATTACACCCAGTGTAGCTCCCTCTAGGACATATGATGCTGCAGATTATTACTCCCAGTGTAGCTCCTCTAGGACATATGATGCTGCAGATTATTACTCCCAGTGTAGCTCCCCCTAGGACATATGATGCTGCAGATTATTACTCCCAGTGTAGCTCCCCCTAGGACATATGATGCTGCAGATTATTACTCCCAGTGTAGCTCCCCCTAGGGCATATGATCCTGCAGATTATTACTCCCAGTGTAGCTCCCCCTAGGACATATGATGCTGCAGATTATTACTCCCAGTGTAGCTCCACCTAGGACATATGATTCTGCAGATTATTACTCCCAGTGTAGCTCCCCCTAGGACATATGATGCTGCAGATTATTACTCCAGTGTAGCTCCCCTAGGACATATGATGCTGCAGATTATTACTCCCAGTGTAGCTCCCCTAGGACATATGATGCTGCAGATTATTACCCCAGTGTAGCTCCCCTAGGACATATGATGCTGCAGATTATTACACCCAGTGTAGCTCCCTCTAGGACATATGATGCTGCAGATTATTACTCGAAGTGTAGCTCCCCCTAGGACATATGATGCTGCAGATTATTACTCCCAGTGTAGCTCCCCCTAGGACATATGATGCTGCAGATTATTACTCCCAGTGTAGCTCCCCCTAGGACATATGATACTGCAGATTATTACTCCCAGTGTAGCTCCCCCTAGGACATATGATGCTGCAGATTATTACCCCAGTGTAGTTTCCCCTAGGACATATGATTCTGCAGATTATTACTCCCAGTGTAGCTCTCCCTAGGACATATGATGCTGCAGATTATTACTCCCAGTGTAGCTCCCCTAGGACATATGATGCTGCAGATTATTACTCCCAGTGTAGCTCCCCTAGGACATATGATGCTGCAGATTATTACTCCCAGTGTAGCTCCTCCTAGGACATATGATGCTGCAGATTATTACTCCCAGTGTAGCTCCTCCTAGGACATATGATGCTGCAGATTATTACCCCCAGTGTAGCTCCTCTAGGACATATGATGCTGCAGATTATTACTCCCAGTGTAGCTCCCCCTAGGACATATGATGCTGCAGATTATTACTCCCAGTGTAGCTCCCTCTAGGACATATGATGCTGCAGATTATTACACCCAGTGTAGCTCCTCCTAGGACATACGATGCTGCAGATTATTACTCCCAGTGTAGCCCCCTAGGACATATGATGCCGCAGATTATTACTCCCAGTGTAGCTCCCCCTAGGACATATGATGCTGCAGATTATTACTCCCAGTGTAGCTCCCCTAGGACATATGATGCTGTAGATTATTACTCCCAGTGTAGCTCCCCCTAGGACATATGATGCTGCAGATTATTACTCCCAGTGTAGCCCCCCCTAGGACATATGATGCTGCAGATTATTACTCCCAGTGTAGCTCCCCCTAGGACATATGATGCTGCAGATTATTACTCCCAGTGTAGCCCCCTAGGACATATGATGCTGCAGATTATTACTCCCAGTGTAGCCCCCTAGGACATATGATGCCGCAGATTATTACTCCCAGTGTAGCTCCCCCTAGGACATATGATGCTGCAGATTATTACTCCCAGTGTAGCCCCCTAGGACATATGATGCTGCAGATTATTACTCCCAGTGTAGCTCCCCCTAGGACATATGATGCTGCAGATTATTACACCCAGTGTAGCTCCCTCTAGGACATATGATGCTGCAGATTATTACTCCCAGTGTAGCTCCTCTAGGACATATGATGCTGCAGATTATTACTCCCAGTGTAGCTCCCCCTAGGACATATGATGCTGCAGATTATTACTCCCAGTGTAGCTCCCCCTAGGACATATGATGCTGCAGATTATTACTCCCAGTGTAGCTCCCCCTAGGACATATGATGCTGCAGATTATTACTCCCAGTGTAGCTCCACCTAGGACATATGATTCTGCAGATTATTACTCCCAGTGTAGCTCCCCCTAGGACATATGATGCTGCAGATTATTACTCCCAGTGTAGCTCCCCTAGGACATATGATGCTGCAGATTATTACTCCCAGTGTAGCTCCCCTAGGACATATGATGCTGCAGATTATTACTCCCAGTGTAGCTCCTCCTAGGACATATGATGCTGCAGATTATTACTCCCAGTGTAGCTCCTCCTAGGACATATGATGCTGCAGATTATTACTCCCAGTGTAGCTCCCCCTAGGACATATGATCCTGCAGATTATTACCCCCAGTGTAGCGCCCCCTAGGACATATGATGCTGCAGATTATTACACCCAGTGTAGCTCCCCCTAGGACATATGATCCTGCAGATTATTACCCCCAGTGTAGCGCCACCTAGGACATATGATGCTGCAGATTATTACTCCCAGTGTAGCTCCCCCTAGGACATATGATGCTGCAGATTATTACCCCCAGTGTAGCTCCCCCTAGGACATATGATGCTGCAGATTATTACCCCCAATGTAGCTCCCCCTAGGACATATGATGCTGCAGATTATTACTCCCAGTGTAGCTCCCCCTAGGACATATGATCCTGCAGATTATTACCCCCAGTGTAGCTCCCTCTAGGACATATGATGCTGCAGATTATTACTCCCAGTGTAGCTCCCCCTAGGACATATGATGCTGCAGATTATTACTCCCAGTGTAGCTCCCTCTAGGACATATGATGCTGCAGATTATTACACCCAGTGTAGCTCCTCCTAGGACATACGATGCTGCAGATTATTACTCCCAGTGTAGCCCCCTAGGACATATGATGCCGCAGATTATTACTCCCAGTGTAGCTCCCCCTAGGACATATGATGCTGCAGATTATTACTCCCAGTGTAGCTCCCCTAGGACATATGATGCTGCAGATTATTACTCCCAGTGTAGCTCCCCCTAGGACATATGATGCTGCAGATTATTACTCCCAGTGTAGCCCCCTAGGACATATGATGCCGCAGATTATTACTCCCAGTGTAGCTCCCCCTAGGACATATGATGCTGCAGATTATTACTCCCAGTGTAGCCCCCCTAGCACATATGATGCTGCAGATTATTACTCCCAGTGTAGCTCCACCTAGGACATATGATGCTGCAGATTATTACCCCCAGTGTAGCTCCCTCTAGGACATATGATGTTGCAGATTATTACTCCCAGTGTAGCTCCACCTAGGACATATGATGCTGCAGATTATTACTCCCAGTGTAGCTCCTCCTAGGACATATGATGCTGCAGATTATTACTCCCAGTGTAGCTCCACCTAGGACATATGATGCTGCAGATTATTACTCCCAGTGTAGCTCCCCCTAGGACATATGATGCTGCAGATTATTACCCCCAGTGTAGCTCCTCCTAGGACATATGATTCTGCAGATTATTACTCCCAGTGTAGCCCCCTAGGACATATGATGCTGCAGATTATTACTCCCAGTGTAGCTCCTCCTAGGACATATGATTCTGCAGATTATTACTCCCAGTGTAGCCCCCTAGGACATATGATGCTGCAGATTATTACTCCCAGTGTAGCCCCCTAGGACATATGATGCCGCAGATTATTACTCCCAGTGTAGCTCCCCCTAGGACATATGATGCTGCAGATTATTACTCCCAGTGTAGCTCCCCCTAGGACATATGATGCTGCAGATTATTACTCCCAGTGTAGCCCCCTAGGACATATGATGCCGCAGATTATTACTCCCAGTGTAGCTCCACCTAGGACATATGATGCTGCAGATTATTACTCCCAGTGTAGCTCCCCCTAGGACATATGATGCTGCAGATTATTACACCCAGTGTAGCTCCCCTAGGACATATGATGCTGCAGATTATTACTCCCAGTGTAGCTCCCCCTAGGACATATGATGCTGCAGATTATTACTCCCAGTGTAGCCCCCTAGGACATATGATGCCGCAGATTATTACTCCCAGTGTAGCTCCCCTAGGACATATGATGCTGCAGATTATTACTCCCAGTGTAGCTCCCCCTAGGACAGATGATGCTGCAGATTATTACTCCCAGTGTAGCTCCCCCTAGGACATATGATGCTGCAGATTATTACTCCCAGTGTAGCTCCCCCTAGGACATATGATGCTGCAGATTATTACTCCCAGTGTAGCTCCCTCTAGGACATATGATGCTGCAGATTATTACACCCAGTGTAGCTCCTCCTAGGACATACGATGCTGCAGATTATTACTCCCAGTGTAGCCCCCTAGGACATATGATGCCGCAGATTATTACTCCCAGTGTAGCTCCCCCTAGGACATATGATGCTGCAGATTATTACTCCCAGTGTAGCTCCCCTAGGACATATGATGCTGCAGATTATTACTCCCAGTGTAGCTCCCCCTAGGACATATGATGCTGCAGATTATTACTCCCAGTGTAGCCCCCCCTAGGACATATGATGCTGCAGATTATTACTCCCAGTGTAGCTCCCCCTAGGACATATGATGCTGCAGATTATTACTCCCAGTGTAGCCCCCTAGGACATATGATGCTGCAGATTATTACTCCCAGTGTAGCCCCCTAGGACATATGATGCCGCAGATTATTACTCCCAGTGTAGCTCCCCCTAGGACATATGATGCTGCAGATTATTACTCCCAGTGTAGCCCCCTAGGACATATGATGCTGCAGATTATTACTCCCAGTGTAGCTCCCCCTAGGACATATGATGCTGCAGATTATTACACCCAGTGTAGCTCCCTCTAGGACATATGATGCTGCAGATTATTACTCCCAGTGTAGCTCCTCTAGGACATATGATGCTGCAGATTATTACTCCCAGTGTAGCTCCCCCTAGGACATCTGATGCTGCAGATTATTACTCCCAGTGTAGCTCCCCCTAGGACATATGATGCTGCAGATTATTACTCCCAGTGTAGCTCCCCCTAGGCCATATGATGCTGCAGATTATTACTCCCAGTGTAGCTCCACCTAGGACATATGATTCTGCAGATTATTACTCCCAGTGTAGCTCCCCCTAGGACATATGATGCTGCAGATTATTACTCCAGTGTAGCTCCCCTAGGACATATGATGCTGCAGATTATTACTCCCAGTGTAGCTCCCCTAGGACATATGATGCTGCAGATTATTACTCCCAGTGTAGCTCCTCCTAGGACATATGATGCTGCAGATTATTACTCCCAGTGTAGCTCCTCCTAGGACATATGATGCTGCAGATTATTACTCCCAGTGTAGCTCCTCCTAGGACATATGATGCTGCAGATTATTACTCCCAGTGTAGCTCCCCCTAGGACATATGATCCTGCAGATTATTACCCCCAGTGTAGCGCCCCCTAGGACATATGATGCTGCAGATTATTACCCCCAGTGTAGCTCCCCCTAGGACATATGATGCTGCAGATTATTACCCCCAGTGTAGCTCCCCCTAGGACATATGATGCTGCAGATTATTACTCCCAGTGTAGCTCCCCCTAGGACATATGATCCTGCAGATTATTACCCCCAGTGTAGCTCCCTCTAGGACATATGATGCTGCAGATTATTACTCCCAGTGTAGCTCCCCCTAGGACATATGATGCTGCAGATTATTACTCCCAGTGTAGCTCCCTCTAGGACATATGATGCTGCAGATTATTACACCCAGTGTAGCTCCTCCTAGGACATACGATGCTGCAGATTATTACTCCCAGTGTAGCCCCCTAGGACATATGATGCCGCAGATTATTACTCCCAGTTTAGCTCCCCCTAGGACATATGATGCTGCAGATTATTACTCCCAGTGTAGCTCCCCCTAGGACATATGATGCTGCAGATTATTACCCCCAGTGTAGCTCCCCCTAGGACATATGATGCTGCAGATTATTACTCCCAGTGTAGCCCCCTAGGACATATGATGCCGCAGATTATTACTCCCAGTGTAGCTCCCCCTAGGACATATGATGCTGCAGATTATTACTCCCAGTGTAGCCCCCCTAGCACATATGATGCTGCAGATTATTACTCCCAGTGTAGGTCCACCTAGGACATATGATGCTGCAGATTATTACTCCCAGTGTAGCTCCACCTAGGACATATGATGCTGCAGATTATTACTCCCAGTGTAGCTCCACCTAGGACATATGATGCTGCAGATTATTACCCCCAGTGTAGCTCCCCCTAGGACATATGATGCTGCAGATTATTACCCCCAGTGTAGCTCCCCCTAGGACATATGATGCTGCAGATTATTACCCCCAGTGTAGCTCCTCCTAGGACATATGATGCTGCAGATTATTACCCCCAGTGTAGCTCCCCCTAGGACATATGATGCTGCAGATTATTACTCCCAGTGTAGCTCCCCCTAGGACATATGATGCTGCAGATTATTACACCCAGTGTAGCTCCCCTAGGACATATGATGCTGCAGATTATTACCCCCAGTGTAGCTCCCCCTAGGACATATGATGCTGCAGATTATTACTCCCAGTGTAGCTCCCCCTAGGACATATGATGCTGCAGATTATTACTCCAAGTGTAGCTCCTCCTAGGACATATGATGCTGCAGATTATTACACCCAGTGTAGCTCCCTCTAGGACATATGATGCTGCAGATTATTACTCGAAGTGTAGCTCCTCTAGGACATATGATGCTGCAGATTATTACTCCCAGTGTAGCTCCCCCTAGGACATATGATACTGCAGATTATTACTCCCAGTGTAGCTCCCCCTAGGACATATGATGCTGCAGATTATTACCCCAGTGTAGTTTCCCCTAGGACATATGATTCTGCAGATTATTACTCCCAGTGTAGCTCTCCCTAGGACATATGATGCTGCAGATTATTACTCCCAGTGTAGCTCCCCTAGGACATATGATGCTGCAGATTATTACTCCCAGTGTAGCTCCCCTAGGACATATGATGCTGCAGATTATTACTCCCAGTGTAGCTCCTCCTAGGACATATGATGCTGCAGATTATTACTCCCAGTGTAGCTCCTCCTAGGACATATGATGCTGCAGATTATTACCCCCAGTGTAGCTCCTCTAGGACATATGATGCTGCAGATTATTACTCCCAGTGTAGCTCCCCCTAGGACATATGATGCTGCAGATTATTACTCCCAGTGTAGCTCCCTCTAGGACATATGATGCTGCAGATTATTACACCCAGTGTAGCTCCTCCTAGGACATACGATGCTGCAGATTATTACTCCCAGTGTAGCCCCCTAGGACATATGATGCCGCAGATTATTACTCCCAGTGTAGCTCCCCCTAGGACATATGATGCTGCAGATTATTACTCCCAGTGTAGCTCCCCTAGGACATATGATGCTGCAGATTATTACTCCCAGTGTAGCTCCCCCTAGGACATATGATGCTGCAGATTATTACTCCCAGTGTAGCCCCCCCTAGGACATATGATGCTGCAGATTATTACTCCCAGTGTAGCTCCCTCTAGGACATATGATGCTGCAGATTATTACTCCCAGTGTAGCGCCCCCTAGGACATATGATGCTGCAGATTATTACTCCCAGTGTAGCCCCCTAGGACATATGATGCTGCAGATTATTACTCCCAGTGTAGCTCCCTCTAGGACATATGATGCTGCAGATTATTACTCCCAGTGTAGCTCCCCCTAGGACATATGATGCTGCAGATTATTACTCCCAGTGTAGCCCCCTAGGACATATGATGCTGCAGATTATTACTCCCAGTGTAGCCCCCTAGGACATATGATGCCGCAGATTATTACTCCCAGTGTAGCTCCCCCTAGGACATATGATGCTGCAGATTATTACTCCCAGTGTAGCCCCCTAGGACATATGATGCTGCAGATTATTACTCCCAGTGTAGCTCCCCCTAGGACATATGATGCTGCAGATTATTACACCCAGTGTAGCTCCCTCTAGGACATATGATGCTGCAGATTATTACTCCCAGTGTAGCTCCTCTAGGACATATGATGCTGCAGATTATTACTCCCAGTGTAGCTCCCCCTAGGACATATGATGCTGCAGATTATTACTCCCAGTGTAGCTCCCCCTAGGACATATGATGCTGCAGATTATTACTCCCAGTGTAGCTCCCCCTAGGACATATGATGCTGCAGATTATTACTCCCAGTGTAGCTCCACCTAGGACATATGATTCTGCAGATTATTACTCCCAGTGTAGCTCCCCCTAGGACATATGATGCTGCAGATTATTACTCCCAGTGTAGCTCCCCTAGGACATATGATGCTGCAGATTATTACTCCCAGTGTAGCTCCCCTAGGACATATGATGCTGCAGATTATTACTCCCAGTGTAGCTCCTCCTAGGACATATGATGCTGCAGATTATTACTCCCAGTGTAGCTCCTCCTAGGACATATGATGCTGCAGATTATTACTCCCAGTGTAGCTCCCCCTAGGACATATGATCCTGCAGATTATTACCCCCAGTGTAGCGCCCCCTAGGACATATGATGCTGCAGATTATTACACCCAGTGTAGCTCCCCCTAGGACATATGATCCTGCAGATTATTACCCCCAGTGTAGCGCCACCTAGGACATATGATGCTGCAGATTATTACTCCCAGTGTAGCTCCCCCTAGGACATATGATGCTGCAGATTATTACCCCCAGTGTAGCTCCCCCTAGGACATATGATGCTGCAGATTATTACTCCCAGTGTAGCTCCCCCTAGGACATATGATCCTGCAGATTATTACCCCCAGTGTAGCTCCCTCTAGGACATATGATGCTGCAGATTATTACTCCCAGTGTAGCCCCCTAGGACATATGATGCCGCAGATTATTACTCCCAGTGTAGCTCCCCCTAGGACATATGATGCTGCAGATTATTACTCCCAGTGTAGCTCCCCTAGGACATATGATGCTGCAGATTATTACTCCCAGTGTAGCTCCCCCTAGGACATATGATGCTGCAGATTATTACTCCCAGTGTAGCCCCCTAGGACATATGATGCCGCAGATTATTACTCCCAGTGTAGCTCCCCCTAGGACATATGATGCTGCAGATTATTACTCCCAGTGTAGCCCCCCTAGCACATATGATGCTGCAGATTATTACTCCCAGTGTAGCTCCACCTAGGACATATGATGCTGCAGATTATTACTCCCAGTGTAGCTCCACCTAGGACATATGATGCTGCAGATTATTACTCCCAGTGTAGCTCCTCCTAGGACATATGATGCTGCAGATTATTACTCCCAGTGTAGCTCCACCTAGGACATATGATGCTGCAGATTATTACTCCCAGTGTAGCTCCCCCTAGGACATATGATGCTGCAGATTATTACACCCAGTGTAGCTCCCCCTAGGACATATGATGCTGCAGATTATTACTCCCAGTGTAGCTCCCCCTAGGACATATGATGCTGCAGATTATTACTCCCAGTGTAGCCCCCTAGGACATATGATGCCGCAGATTATTACTCCCAGTGTAGCTCCCCTAGGACATATGATGCTGCAGATTATTACTCCCAGTGTAGCTCCCCCTAGGACAGATGATGCTGCAGATTATTACTCCCAGTGTAGCTCCCCCTAGGACATATGATGCTGCAGATTATTACTCCCAGTGTAGCTCCCCCTAGGACATATGATGCTGCAGATTATTACTCCCAGTGTAGCTCCCCCTAGGACATATGATGCTGCAGATTATTACTCCCAGTGTAGCCCCCCTAGCACATATGATGCTGCAGATTATTACTCCCAGTGTAGCTCCACCTAGGACATATGATGCTGCAGATTATTACACCCAGTGTAGCTCCCCTAGGAGATATGATGCTGCAGATTATTACCCCCAGTGTAGCTCCCCCTAGGACATATGATGCTGCAGATTATTACTCCCAGTGTAGCTCCCCCTAGGACATATGATGCTGCAGATTATTACTCCCAGTGTAGCTCCTCCTAGGACATATGATGCTGCAGATTATTACTCCCAGTGTAGCTCCCCCTAGGACATATGATGCTGCAGATTATTACTCCCAGTGTAGCTCCCCCTAGGACATATGATGCCGCAGATTATTACTCCCAGTGTAGCTCCCCCTAGGACATATGATGCTGCAGATTATTACTCCCAGTGTAGCTCCCCCTAGGACATATGATGCTGCAGATTATTACACCCAGTGTAGCTCCCTCTAGGACATATGATGCTGCAGATTATTACTCCCAGTGTAGCGCCCCCTAGGACATATGATGCTGCAGATTATTACTCCCAGTGTAGCTCCTCCTAGGACATATGACGCTGCAGATTATTACCCCCAGTGTAGCTCCCCTAGGACATATGATGCTGCAGATTATTACCCCCAGTGTAGCGCCCCCTAGGACATATGATGCTGCAGATTATTACTCCCAGTGTAGCTCCCCTAGGACATATGATGCTGCAGATTATTACACCCAGTGTAGCTCCTCCTAGGACATATGATGCTGCAGATTATTACTCCCAGTGTAGCTCCCCCTAGGGCATATGATCCTGCAGATTATTACTCCCAGTGTAGCTCCCTCTAGGACATATGATGTTGCAGATTATTACTCCCAGTGTAGCTCCCCCTAGGACATATGATGCTGCAGATTATTACACCCAGTGTAGCTCCCCCTAGGACATATGATGCTGCAGATTATTACTCCCAGTGTAGCTCCCCCTAGGGCATATGATCCTGCAGATTATTACTCCCAGTGTAGCTCCCCCTAGGACATATGATGCTGCAGATTATTACTCCCAGTGTAGCTCCTCCTAGGACATATGATGCTGCAGATTATTACTCCCAGTGTAGCTCCCTCTAGGACATATGATGTTGCAGATTATTACTCCCAGTGTAGCTCCCCCTAGGACATATGATGCTGCAGATTATTACTCCCAGTGTAGCTCCCCTAGGACATATGATGCTGCAGATTATTACTCCCAGTGTAGCTCCTCCTAGGACATATGATGCTGCAGATTATTACTCCCAGTGTAGCTCCCTCTAGGACATATGATGCTGCAGATTATTACTCCCAGTGTAGCTCCCCCTAGGACATATGATGCTGCAGATTATTACCCCCAGTGTAGCTCCTCTAGGACATATGATGCTGCAGATTATTACCCCCAGTGTAGCTCCCCTAGGACATATGATGCTGCAGATTATTACTCCCAGTGTAGCTCCCTCTAGGACATATGATGCTGCAGATTATTACTCCCAGTGTAGCTCCCTCTAGGACATATGATGCTGCAGATTATTACTCCCAGTGTAGCGCCCCCTAGGACATATGATGCTGCAGATTATTACTCCCAGTGTAGCTCCCCCTAGGACATATGATGCTGCAGATTATCACTCCCAGTGTAGCTCCCCCTAGGACATATGATGCTGCAGATTATTACACCCAGTGTAGCTCCCCTAGGACATATGATGCTGCAGATTATTACTCCCAGTGTAGCCCCCTAGGACATATGATGCCGCAGATTATTACTCCCAGTGTAGCTCCCCTAGGACATATGATGCTGCAGATTATTACTCCCAGTGTAGCTCCCCCTAGGACAGATGATGCTGCAGATTATTACTCCCAGTGTAGCTCCCCCTAGGACAGATGATGCTGCAGATTATTACTCCCAGTGTAGCTCCCCCTAGGACATATGATGCTGCAGATTATTACTCCCAGTGTAGCTCCCTCTAGGACATATGATGCTGCAGATTATTACTCCCAGTGTAGCTCCCCCTAGGACATATGATGCTGCAGATTATTACTCCCAGTGTAGCTCCCTCTAGGACATATGATGCTGCAGATTATTACACCCAGTGTAGCTCCTCCTAGGACATACGATGCTGCAGATTATTACTCCCAGTGTAGCCCCCCCTAGGACATATGATGCTGCAGATTATTACTCCCAGTGTAGCTCTCCCTAGGACATATGATGCCGCAGATTATTACTCCCAGTGTAGCTCCCCCTAGGACATATGATGCTGCAGATTATTACCCCCAGTGTAGCTCCCCTAGGACATATGATGCTGCAGATTATTACCCCCAGTGTAGCTCCCCTAGGACATATGATGCCGCAGATTATTACTCCCAGTGTAGCTCTCCCTAGGACATATGATGCTGCAGATTATTACTCCCAGTGTAGCTCCCCTAGGACATATGATGCTGCAGATTATTACTCCCAGTGTAGCTCCCCCTAGGACATATGATGCTGCAGATTATTACTCCCAGTGTAGCCCCCTAGGACATATGATGCCGCAGATTATTACTCCCAGTGTAGCTCCCCCTAGGACATATGATGCTGCAGATTATTACTCCCAGTGTAGCCCCCTAGGACATATGATGCCGCAGATTATTACTCCCAGTGTAGCTCCCCCTAGGACATATGATGCTGCAGATTATTACTCCCAGTGTAGCTCCCCCTAGGACATATGATGCTGCAGATTATTACACCCAGTGTAGCTCCCTCTAGGACATATGATGCTGCAGATTATTACTCCCAGTGTAGCGCCCCCTAGGACATATGATGCTGCAGATTATTACTCCCAGTGTAGCTCCCCCTAGGACATATGATGCTGCAGATTATTACTCCCAGTGTAGCTCCCCCTAGGACATATGATGCTGCAGATTATTACCCCAGTGTAGTTTCCCCTAGGACATATGATTCTGCAGATTATTACTCCCAGTGTAGCTCCCCCTAGGACATATGATGCTGCAGATTATTACTCCCAGTGTAGCTCCCCTAGGACATATGATGCTGCAGATTATTACTCCCAGTGTAGCTCCCCTAGGACATATGATGCTGCAGATTATTACTCCCAGTGTAGCTCCTCCTAGGACATATGATGCTGCAGATTATTACTCCCAGTGTAGCTCCTCCTAGGACATATGATGCTGCAGATTATTACTCCCAGTGTAGCTCCCTCTAGGACATATGATGCTGCAGATTATTACTCCCAGTGTAGCTCCCCCTAGGACATATGATGCTGCAGATTATTACCCCCAGTGTAGCTCCCCCTAGGACATATGATGCTGCAGATTATTACCCCCAGTGTAGCTCCCCCTAGGATATATGATGTATGCAGATTATTACTCCCAGTGTAGCTCCCCCTAGGACATATGATGCTGCAGATTATTACACCCAGTGTAGCTCCTCCTAGGACATACGATGCTGCAGATTATTACTCCCAGTGTAGCCCCCTAGGACATATGATGCCGCAGATTATTACTCCCAGTGTAGCTCCCCCTAGGACATATGATGCTGCAGATTATTACTCCCAGTGTAGCTCCCCTAGGACATATGATGCTGCAGATTATTACTCCCAGCGTAGCTCCCCCTAGGACATATGATGCTGCAGATTATTACTCCCAGTGTAGCCCCCTAGGACATATGATGCCGCAGATTATTACTCCCAGTGTAGCTCCCCCTAGGACATATGATGCTGCAGATTATTACTCCCAGTGTAGCCCCCCTAGCACATATGATGCTGCAGATTATTACTCCCAGTGTAGCTCCACCTAGGACATATGATGCCTGCAGATTATTACTCCCAGTCTAGCTCCTCTAGGACATATGATGCTGCAGATTATTACTCCAAGTGTAGCGCCCCCCTAGGACATATGATGCTGCAGATTATTACTCCCCCAGTGTAGCTCCTCTAGGACATATGATGCTGCAAATTATTACTCCCAGTGTAGCTCCCCCTAGGACATATGATGCTGCAGATTATTACTCCCAGTGTAGCTCCCCCTAGGACATATGATGCTGCAGATTATTACTCCCAGTGTAGCTCCCTCTAGGACATATGATGACTGCAGATTATTACTCCCAGTGTAGCTCCCCCTAGGACATATGATGCTGCAGATTATTACTCCCAGTGTAGCTCCCTCTAGGACATATGATGCTGCAGATTATTACTCCCAGTGTAGCTCCCCCTAGGACATATGATGCTGCAGATTATTACTCCCAGTGTAGCTCCCTCTAGGACATATGATGCTGCAGATTATTACTCCCAGTGTAGCTCCCCCTAGGACATATGATGCTGCAGATTATTACTCCCAGTGTAGCTCCCCCTAGGACATATGATGCTGCAGATTATTACTCCCAGTGTAGCTCCACCTAGGACATATGATGCTGCAGATTATTACTCCCAGTGTAGCGCCCCCTAGGACATATGATGCTGCAGATTATTACTCCTAGTGTAGCTCCCCCTAGGACATATGATGCTGCAGATTATTACTCCCAGTGTAGCTTCCCCTAGGACATATGATGCTGCAGATTATTACACCCAGTGTAGCTCCCCTAGGACATATGATGCTGCAGATTATTACTCCCAGTGTAGCTCCCTCTAGGACATATGATGTTGCAGATTATTACTCCCAGTGTAGCTCCCCCTAGGACATATGATGCTGCAGATTATTACACCCAGTGTAGCTCCCCCTAGGACATATGATGCTGCAGATTATTACACCCAGTGTAGCTCCCTCTAGGACATATGATGCTGCAGATTATTACTCCCAGTGTAGCTCCCCCTAGGACATATGATGCTGCAGATTATTACTCCCAGTGTAGCTCCCCCTAGGACATATGATGCTGCAGATTATTACTCCCAGTGTAGCCCCCCTAGCACATATGATGCTGCAGATTATTACTCCCAGTGTAGCTCCACCTAGGACATATGATGCTGCAGATTATTACACCCAGTGTAGCTCCCCTAGGACATATGATGCTGCAGATTATTACCCCCAGTGTAGCTCCCCCTAGGACATATGATGCTGCAGATTATTACTCCCAGTGTAGCTCCCCCTAGGACATATGATGCTGCAGATTATTACTCCCAGTGTAGCTCCTCCTAGGACATATGATGCTGCAGATTATTACTCCCAGTGTAGCTCCCCCTAGGACATATGATGCTGCAGATTATTACTCCCAGTGTAGCTCCCCCTAGGACATATGATGCCGCAGATTATTACTCCCAGTGTAGCTCCCCCTAGGACATATGATGCTGCAGATTATTACTCCCAGCGTAGCTCCCCCTAGGACATATGATGCTGCAGATTATTACACCCAGTGTAGCTCCCTCTAGGACATATGATGCTGCAGATTATTACTCCCAGTGTAGCGCCCCCTAGGACATATGATGCTGCAGATTATTACTCCCAGTGTAGCTCCTCTAGGACATATGATGCTGCAGATTATTACTCCCAGTGTAGCTCCCCTAGGACATATGATGCTGCAGATTATTACTCCCAGTGTAGCTCCTCCTAGGACATATGACGCTGCAGATTATTACCCCCAGTGTAGCTCCCCCTAGGACATATGATGCTGCAGATTATTACCCCCAGTGTAGCGCCCCCTAGGGCATATGATCCTGCAGATTATTACTCCCAGTGTAGCTCCCTCTAGGACATATGATGTTGCAGATTATTACTCCCAGTGTAGCTCCCCCTAGGACATATGATGCTGCAGATTATTACTCCCAGTGTAGCTCCCCTAGGACATATGATGCTGCAGATTATTACTCCCAGTGTAGCTCCTCCTAGGACATATGATGCTGCAGATTATTACTCCCAGTGTAGCTCCCTCTAGGACATATGATGCTGCAGATTATTACTCCCAGTGTAGCTCCCCCTAGGACATATGATGCTGCAGATTATTACTCCCAGTGTAGCTCCCCTAGGACATATGATGCTGCAGATTATTACTCCCAGTGTAGCTCCTCCTAGGACATATGATGCTGCAGATTATCACTCCCAGTGTAGCTCCCCCTAGGACATATGATGCTGCAGATTATTACACCCAGTGTAGCTCCCCTAGGACATATGATGCTGCAGATTATTACTCCCAGTGTAGCTCCCCCTAGGACATATGATGCTGCAGATTATTACTCCCAGTGTAGCCCCCTAGGACATATGATGCCGCTGATTATTACTCCCAGTGTAGCTCCCCTAGGACATATGATGCTGCAGATTATTACTCCCAGTGTAGCTCCCCCTAGGACATATCATGCTGCAGATTATTACTCCCAGTGTAGCTCCCCCTAGGACATATGATGCTGCAGATTATTACTCCCAGTGTAGCCCCCCTAGCACATATGATGCTGCAGATTATTACTCCCAGTGTAGCTCCACCTAGGACATATGATGCTGCAGATTATTACACCCAGTGTAGCTCCCCTAGGACATATGATGCTGCAGATTATTACCCCCAGTGTAGCTCCCCCTAGGACATATGATGCTGCAGATTATTACTCCCAGTGTAGCTCCCCCTAGGACATATGATGCTGCAGATTATTACTCCCAGTGTAGCTCCTCCTAGGACATATGATGCTGCAGATTATTACTCCCAGTGTAGCTCCCCCTAGGACATATGATGCTGCAGATTATTACTCCCAGTGTAGCTCCCCCTAGGACATATGATGCCGCAGATTATTACTCCCAGTGTAGCTCCCCCTAGGACATATGATGCTGCAGATTATTACTCCCAGCGTAGCTCCCCCTAGGACATATGATGCTGCAGATTATTACACCCAGTGTAGCTCCCTCTAGGACATATGATGCTGCAGATTATTACTCCCAGTGTAGCGCCCCCTAGGACATATGATGCTGCAGATTATTACTCCCAGTGTAGCTCCTCTAGGACATATGATGCTGCAGATTATTACTCCCAGTGTAGCTCCCCTAGGACATATGATGCTGCAGATTATTACTCCCAGTGTAGCTCCTCCTAGGACATATGACGCTGCAGATTATTACTCCCAGTGTAGCTCCCCTAGGACATATGATGCTGCAGATTATTACCCCCAGTGTAGCGCCCCCTAGGGCATATGATCCTGCAGATTATTACTCCCAGTGTAGCTCCCTCTAGGACATATGATGTTGCAGATTATTACTCCCAGTGTAGCTCCCCCTAGGACATATGATGCTGCAGATTATTACTCCCAGTGTAGATCCCCTAGGACATATGATGCTGCAGATTATTACTCCCAGTGTAGCTCCTCCTAGGACATATGATGCTGCAGATTATTACTCCCAGTGTAGCTCCCTCTAGGACATATGATGCTGCAGATTATTACTCCCAGTGTAGCTCCCCCTAGGACATATGATGCTGCAGATTATTACTCCCAGTGTAGCTCCCCTAGGACATATGATGCTGCAGATTATTACTCCCAGTGTAGCTCCTCCTAGGACATATGACGCTGCAGATTATTACCCCCAGTGTAGCTCCCCTAGGACATATGATGCTGCAGATTATTACCCCCAGTGTAGCGCCCCCTAGGGCATATGATCCTGCAGATTATTACTCCCAGTGTAGCTCCCTCTAGGACATATGATGTTGCAGATTATTACTCCCAGTGTAGCTCCCCCTAGGACATATGATGCTGCAGATTATTACTCCCA
Organism: Rhinoderma darwinii; assembly: GCF_050947455.1. Taxonomy (NCBI): domain Eukaryota; kingdom Metazoa; phylum Chordata; class Amphibia; order Anura; family Rhinodermatidae; genus Rhinoderma; species Rhinoderma darwinii. The sequence goes on from NW_027461749.1 coordinate 514,207, forward strand.
GTGTAGCTCCCCCTAGGACATATGATGCTGCAGATTATTACTCCCAGTGTAGCTCCCTCTAGGACATATGATGCTGCAGATTATTACTCCCAGTGTAGCTCCCTCTAGGACATATGATGCTGCAGATTATTACTCCCAGTGTAGCTCCCCCTAGGACATATGATGCTGCAGATTATTACTCCCAGTGTAGCTCCCCTAGGACATATGATGCTGCAGATTATTACTCCCAGTGTAGCTCCTCCTAGGACATATGACGCTGCAGATTATTACCCCCAGTGTAGCTCCCCTAGGACATATGATGCTGCAGATTATTACCCCCAGTGTAGCGCCCCCTAGGGCATATGATCCTGCAGATTATTACTCCCAGTGTAGCTCCCTCTAGGACATATGATGTTGCAGATTATTACTCCCAGTGTAGCTCCCCCTAGGACATATGATGCTGCAGATTATTACTCCCAGTGTAGCGCCCCCTAGGGCATATGATCCTGCAGATTATTACTCCCAGTGTAGCTCCCTCTAGGACATATGATGTTGCAGATTATTACTCCCAGTGTAGCTCCCCCTAGGACATATGATGCTGCAGATTATTACTCCCAGTGTAGCTCCCCTAGGACATATGATGCTGCAGATTATTACTCCCAGTGTAGCTCCTCCTAGGACATATGATGCTGCAGATTATTACTCCCAGTGTAGCTCCCTCTAGGACATATGATGCTGCAGATTATTACTCCCAGTGTAGCTCCCCCTAGGACATATGATGCTGCAGATTATTACTCCCAGTGTAGCTCCCCCTAGGACATATGATGCTGCAGATTATTACTCCCAGTGTAGCTCCCCCTAGGACATATGATGCTGCAGATTATTACTCCCAGTGTAGCTCCACCTAGGACATATGATGCTGCAGATTATTACTCCCAGTGTAGCGCCCCCTAGGACATATGATGCTGCAGATTATTACTCCTAGTGTAGCTCCCCCTAGGACATATGATGCTGCAGATTATTACTCCCAGTGTAGCTCCCCCTAGGACATATGATGCTGCAGATTATTACTCCTGGTGTAGCTCCCCCTAGGACATATGATGACTGCAGATTATTACTCCCAGTGTAGCTCCCCCTAGGACATATGATGCTGCAGATTATTACACCCAGTGTAGCTCCCCTAGGACATATGATGCTGCAGATTATTACTCCCAGTGTAGCTCCCTCTAGGACATATGATGTTGCAGATTATTACTCCCAGTGTAGCTCCCCCTAGGACATATGATGCTGCAGATTATTACACCCAGTGTAGCTCCCCCTAGGACATATGATGCTGCAGATTATTACTCCCAGTGTAGCTCCCCCTAGGACATATGATGCTGCAGATTATTACACCCAGTGTAGCTCCCCCTAGGGCATATGATCCTGCAGATTATTACTCCCAGTGTAGCTCCCTCTAGGACATATGATGTTGCAGATTATTACTCCCAGTGTAGCTCCCCCTAGGACATATGATGCTGCAGATTATTACACCCAGTGTAGCTCCCCCTAGGACATATGATGCTGCAGATTATTACTCCCAGTGTAGCTCCCCCTAGGGTATATGATCCTGCAGATTATTACTCCCAGTGTAGCTCCCTCTAGGACATATGATGTTGCAGATTATTACTCCCAGTGTAGCTCCCCCTAGGACATATGATGCTGCAGATTATTACTCCCAGTGTAGCTCCCCTAGGACATATGATGCTGCAGATTATTACTCCCAGTGTAGCTCCTCCTAGGACATATGATGCTGCAGATTATTACTCCCAGTGTAGCTCCCTCTAGGACATATGATGCTGCAGATTATTACTCCCAGTGTAGCTCCCCCTAGGACATATGATGCTGCAGATTATTACCCCCAGTCTAGCTCCTCTAGGACATATGATGCTGCAGATTATTACCCCCAGTGTAGCTCCCCTAGGACATATGATGCTGCAGATTATTACTCCCAGTGTAGCTCCCTCTAGGACATATGATGCTGCAGATTATTACTCCCAGTGTAGCTCCCTCTAGGACATATGATGCTGCAGATTATTACTCCCAGTGTAGCGCCCCCTAGGACATATGATGCTGCAGATTATTACTCCCAGTGTAGCTCCCCCTAGGACATATGATGCTGCAGATTATCACTCCCAGTGTAGCTCCCCCTAGGACATATGATGCTGCAGATTATTACACCCAGTGTAGCTCCCCTAGGACATATGATGCTGCAGATTATTACTCCCAGTGTAGCTCCCCCTAGGACATATGATGCTGCAGATTATTACTCCCAGTGTAGCCCCCTAGGACATATGATGCCGCAGATTATTACTCCCAGTGTAGCTCCCCTAGGACATATGATGCTGCAGATTATTACTCCCAGTGTAGCTCCCCCTAGGACAGATGATGCTGCAGATTATTACTGCCAGTGTAGCTCCCCCTAGGACATATGATGCTGCAGATTATTACTCCCAGTGTAGCTCCCCCTAGGACATATGATGCTGCAGATTATTACTCCCAGTGTAGCTCCCCCTAGGACATATGATGCTGCAGATTATTACTCCCAGTGTAGCTCCCCCTAGGACATATGATGCTGCAGATTATTACTCCCAGTGTAGCCCCCCTAGCACATATGATGCTGCAGATTATTACTCCCAGTGTAGCTCCACCTAGGACATATGATGCTGCAGATTATTACACCCAGTGTAGCTCCCCTAGGACATATGATGCTGCAGATTATTACCCCCAGTGTAGCTCCCCCTAGGACATATGATGCTGCAGATTATTACTCCAAGTGTAGCTCCCCCTAGGACATATGATGCTGCAGATTATTACTCCCAGTGTAGCTCCTCCTAGGACATATGATGCTGCAGATTATTACTCCCAGTGTAGCTCCCCCTAGGACATATGATGCTGCAGATTATTACTCCCAGTGTAGCTCCCCCTAGGACATATGATGCTGCAGATTATTACTCCCAGCGTAGCTCCCCCTAGGACATATGATGCTGCAGATTATTACACCCAGTGTAGCTCCCTCTAGGACATATGATGCTGCAGATTATTACTCCCAGTGTAGCTCCCCTAGGACATATGATGCTGCAGATTATTACTCCCAGTGTAGCTCCCCCTAGGACATATGATGCTGCAGATTATTACTCCCAGTGTAGCTCCTCTAGGACATGTGATGCTGCAGATTATTACTCCCAGTGTAGATCCCCTAGGACATATGATGCTGCAGATTATTACTCCCAGTGTAGCTCCTCCTAGGACATATGATGCTGCAGATTATTACTCCCAGTGTAGCTCCCTCTAGGACATATGATGCTGCAGATTATTACTCCCAGTGTAGCTCCCCCTAGGACATATGATGCTGCAGATTATTACTCCCAGTGTAGCTCCCCTAGGACATATGATGCTGCAGATTATTACTCCCAGTGTAGCTCCTCCTAGGACATATGACGCTGCAGATTATTACCCCCAGTGTAGCTCCCCTAGGACATATGATGCTGCAGATTATTACCCCCAGTGTAGCGCCCCCTAGGGCATATGATCCTGCAGATTATTACTCCCAGTGTAGCTCCCTCTAGGACATATGATGTTGCAGATTATTACTCCCAGTGTAGCTCCCCCTAGGACATATGATGCTGCAGATTATTACTCCCAGTGTAGCTCCCCTAGGACATATGATGCTGCAGATTATTACTCCCAGTGTAGCTCCTCCTAGGACATATGATGCTGCAGATTATTACTCCCAGTGTAGCTCCCTCTAGGACATATGATGCTGCAGATTATTACTCCCAGTGTAGCTCCCCCTAGGACATATGATGCTGCAGATTATTACTCCCAGTGTAGCTCCCCCTAGGACATATGATGCTGCAGATTATTACTCCCAGTGTAGCTCCCCCTAGGACATATGATGCTGCAGATTATTACTCCCAGTGTAGCTCCACCTAGGACATATGATGCTGCAGATTATTACTCCCAGCGTAGCGCCCCCTAGGACATATGATGCTGCAGATTATTACTCCTAGTGTAGCTCCCCCTAGGACATATGATGCTGCAGATTATTACTCCCAGTGTAGCTCCCCCTAGGACATATGATGCTGCAGATTATTACCCCCAGTGTAGCTCCCCCTAGGACATATGATGCTGCAGATTATTACTCCCAGTGTAGCTCCCCCTAGGACATATGATGCTGCAGATTATTACTCCTGGTGTAGCTCCCCCTAGGACATATGATGACTGCAGATTATTACTCCCAGTGTAGCTCCCCCTAGGACATATGATGCTGCAGATTATTACACCCAGTGTAGCTCCCCTAGGACATATGATGCTGCAGATTATTACTCCCAGTGTAGCTCCCTCTAGGACATATGATGTTGCAGATTATTACTCCCAGTGTAGCTCCCCCTAGGACATATGATGCTGCAGATTATTACACCCAGTGTAGCTCCCCCTAGGACATATGATGCTGCAGATTATTACTCCCAGTGTAGCTCCCCCTAGGACATATGATGCTGCAGATTATTACACCCAGTGTAGCTCCCCCTAGGGCATATGATCCTGCAGATTATTACTCCCAGTGTAGCTCCCTCTAGGACATATGATGTTGCAGATTATTACTCCCAGTGTAGCTCCCCCTAGGACATATGATGCTGCAGATTATTACACCCAGTGTAGCTCCCCCTAGGACATATGATGCTGCAGATTATTACTCCCAGTGTAGCTCCCCCTAGGGTATATGATCCTGCAGATTATTACTCCCAGTGTAGCTCCCTCTAGGACATATGATGTTGCAGATTATTACTCCCAGTGTAGCTCCCCCTAGGACATATGATGCTGCAGATTATTACTCCCAGTGTAGCTCCCCTAGGACATATGATGCTGCAGATTATTACTCCCAGTGTAGCTCCTCCTAGGACATATGATGCTGCAGATTATTACTCCCAGTGTAGCTCCCTCTAGGACATATGATGCTGCAGATTATTACTCCCAGTGTAGCTCCCCCTAGGACATATGATGCTGCAGATTATTACCCCCAGTCTAGCTCCTCTAGGACATATGATGCTGCAGATTATTACCCCCAGTGTAGCTCCCCTAGGACATATGATGCTGCAGATTATTACTCCCAGTGTAGCTCCCTCTAGGACATATGATGCTGCAGATTATTACTCCCAGTGTAGCTCCCTCTAGGACATATGATGCTGCAGATTATTACTCCCAGTGTAGCGCCCCCTAGGACATATGATGCTGCAGATTATTACTCCCAGTGTAGCTCCCCCTAGGACATATGATGCTGCAGATTATCACTCCCAGTGTAGCTCCCCCTAGGACATATGATGCTGCAGATTATTACACCCAGTGTAGCTCCCCTAGGACATATGATGCTGCAGATTATCACTCCCAGTGTAGCTCCCCCTAGGACATATGATGCTGCAGATTATTACACCCAGTGTAGCTCCCCTAGGACATATGATGCTGCAGATTATTACACCCAGTGTAGCTCCCCTAGGACATATGATGCTGCAGATTATTACTCCCAGTGTAGCTCCTCTAGGACATATGATGCTGCAGATTATTACTCCCAGTGTAGCTCCCCCTAGGACATATGATGCTGCAGATTATTACTCCCAGTGTAGCCCCCTAGGACATATGATGCCGCAGATTATTACTCCCAGTGTAGCTCCCCTAGGACATATGATGCTGCAGATTATTACTCCCAGTGTAGCTCCCCCTAGGACAGATGATGCTGCAGATTATTACTGCCAGTGTAGCTCCCCCTAGGACATATGATGCTGCAGATTATTACTCCCAGTGTAGCTCCCCCTAGGACATATGATGCTGCAGATTATTACTCCCAGTGTAGCTCCCCCTAGGACATATGATGCTGCAGATTATTACTCCCAGTGTAGCTCCCCCTAGGACATATGATGCTGCAGATTATTACTCCCAGTGTAGCCCCCCTAGCACATATGATGCTGCAGATTATTACTCCCAGTGTAGCTCCACCTAGGACATATGATGCTGCAGATTATTACACCCAGTGTAGCTCCCCTAGGACATATGATGCTGCAGATTATTACCCCCAGTGTAGCTCCCCCTAGGACATATGATGCTGCAGATTATTACTCCAAGTGTAGCTCCCCCTAGGACATATGATGCTGCAGATTATTACTCCCAGTGTAGCTCCTCCTAGGACATATGATGCTGCAGATTATTACTCCCAGTGTAGCTCCCCCTAGGACATATGATGCTGCAGATTATTACTCCCAGTGTAGCTCCCCCTAGGACATATGATTCCGCAGATTATTACTCCCAGTGTAGCTCCCCCTAGGACATATGATGCTGCAGATTATTACTCCCAGCGTAGCTCCCCCTAGGACATATGATGCTGCAGATTATTACACCCAGTGTAGCTCCCTCTAGGACATATGATGCTGCAGATTATTACTCCCAGTGTAGCGCCCCCTAGGACATATGATGCTGCAGATTATTACTCCCAGTGTAGCTCCTCTAGGACATATGATGCTGCAGATTATTACTCCCAGTGTAGCTCCCCTAGGACATATGATGCTGCAGATTATTACTCCCAGTGTAGCTCCTCCTAGGACATATGACGCTGCAGATTATTACCCCCAGTGTAGCTCCCCTAGGACATATGATGCTGCAGATTATTACCCCCAGTGTAGCGCCCCCTAGGGCATATGATCCTGCAGATTATTACTCCCAGTGTAGCTCCCTCTAGGACATATGATGTTGCAGATTATTACTCCCAGTGTAGCTCCCCCTAGGACATATGATGCTGCAGATTATTACTCCCAGTGTAGCTCCCCCTAGGACATATGATGCCTGCAGATTATTACTCCCAGTGTAGCTCCCCTAGGACATATGATGCTGCAGATTATTACTCCCAGTGTAGCTCCTCCTAGGACATATGATGCTGCAGATTATTACTCCCAGTGTAGCTCCCTCTAGGACATATGATGCTGCAGATTATTACTCCCAGTGTAGCTCCCCCTAGGACATATGATGCTGCAGATTATTACTCCCAGTGTAGCTCCCCCTAGCACATATGATGCTGCAGATTATTACTCCCAGTGTAGCTCCCTCTAGGACATATGATGCTGCAGATTATTACACCCAGTGTAGCTCCTCCTAGGACATACGATGCTGCAGATTATTACTCCCAGTGTAGCCCCCTAGGACATATGATGCCGCAGATTATTACTCCCAGTGTAGCTCCCCCTAGGACATATGATGCTGCAGATTATTACTCCCAGTGTAGCCCCCTAGGACATATGATGCCGCAGATTATTACTCCCAGTGTAGCTCCCCCTAGGACATATGATGCTGCAGATTATTACTCCCAGTGTAGCCCCCTAGGACATATGATGCTGCAGATTATTACACCCAGTGTAGCTCCCTCTAGGACATATGATGCTGCAGATTATTACTCCCAGTGTAGCGCCCCCTAGGACATATGATGCTGCAGATTATTACTCCCAGTGTAGCTCCCCCTAGGACATATGATGCTGCAGATTATTACTCCCAGTGTAGCTCCCCCTAGGACATATGATGCTGCAGATTATTACCCCAGTGTAGTTTCCCCTAGGACATATGATTCTGCAGATTATTACTCCCAGTGTAGCTCCCCCTAGGACATATGATGCTGCAGATTATTACTCCCAGTGTAGCTCCCCTAGGACATATGATGCTGCAGATTATTACTCCCAGTGTTTCTCCCCTAGGACATATGATGCTGCAGATTATTATTCCTAGTGTAGCTCCTTCTAGGACATATGATGCTGCAGATTATTACTCCCAGTGTAGCTCCTCCTAGGACATATGATGCTGCAGATTATTACTCCCAGTGTAGCTCCCTCTAGGACATATGATGCTGCAGATTATTACTCCCAGTGTAGCTCCCCCTAGGACATATGATGCTGCAGATTATTACCCCCAGTGTAGCTCCCCCTAGGACATATGATGCTGCAGATTATTACCCCCAGTGTAGCTCCCCCTAGGACATATGATGCTGCAGATTATTACTCCCAGTGTAGCTCCCCCTAGGACATATGATGCTGCAGATTATTACTGCCAGTGTAGCTCCCCCTAGGACATATGATGCTGCAGATTATTACACCCAGTGTAGCTCCTCCTAGGACATACGATGCTGCAGATTATTACTCCCAGTGTAGCCCCCTAGGACATATGATGCCGCAGATTATTACTCCCAGTGTAGCTCCCCCTAGGACATATGATGCTGCAGATTATTACTCCCAGTGTAGCTCCCCCTAGGACATATGATGCTGCAGATTATTACTCCCAGTGTAGCCCCCTAGGACATATGATGCCGCAGATTATTACTCCCAGTGTAGCTCCCCCTAGGACATATGATGCTGCAGATTATTACTCCCAGTGTAGCCCCCTAGGACATATGATGCCGCAGATTATTACTCCCAGTGTAGCTCCCCCTAGGACATATGATGCTGCAGATTATTACTCCCAGTGTAGCCCCCTAGGACATATGAAGCCGCAGATTATTACTCCCAGTGTAGCTCCCCCTAGGACATATGATGCTGCAGATTATTACTCCCAGTGTAGCTCCCCCTAGGACATATGATGCTGCAGATTATTACACCCAGTGTAGCTCCCTCTAGGACATATGATGCTGCAGATTATTACTCCCAGTGTAGCGCCCCCTAGGACATATGATGCTGCAGATTATTACTCCCAGTGTAGCTCCCCCTAGGACATATGATGCTGCAGATTATTACTCCCAGTGTAGCTCCCCCTAGGACATATGATGCTGCAGATTATTACCCCAGTGTAGTTTCCCCTAGGACATATGATTCTGCAGATTATTACTCCCAGTGTAGCTCCCCCTAGGACATATGATGCTGCAGATTATTACTCCCAGTGTAGCTCCCCTAGGACATATGATGCTGCAGATTATTACTCCCAGTGTAGCTCCTCCTAGGACATATGATGCTGCAGATTATTACTCCCAGTGTAGCTCCTCCTAGGACATATGATGCTGCAGATTATTACTCCCAGTGTAGCTCCCTCTAGGACATATGATGCTGCAGATTATTACTCCCAGTGTAGCTCCCCCTAGGACATATGATGCTGCAGATTATTACCCCCAGTGTAGCTCCCCCTAGGACATATGATGCTGCAGATTATTACCCCCAGTGTAGCTCCCCCTAGGATATATGATGTATGCAGATTATTACTCCCAGTGTAGCTCCCCCTAGTACATATGATGCTGCAGATTATTACACCCAGTGTAGCTCCTCCTAGGACATACGATGCTGCAGATTATTACTCCCAGTGTAGCCCCCTAGGACATATGATGCCGCAGATTATTACTCCCAGTGTAGCTCCCCCTAGGACATATGATGCTGCAGATTATTACACCCAGTGTAGCTCCCCTAGGACATATGATGCTGCAGATTATTACTCCCAGTGTAGCTCCCCCTAGGACATATGATGCTGCAGATTATTACTCCCAGTGTAGCCCCCTAGGACATATGATGCCGCAGATTATTACTCCCAGTGTAGCTCCCCCTAGGACATATGATGCTGCAGATTATTACTCCCAGTGTAGCCCCCCTAGCACATATGATGCTGCAGATTATTACTCCCAGTGTAGCTCCACCTAGGACATATGATGCCTGCAGATTATTACTCCCAGTCTAGCTCCTCTAGGACATATGATGCTGCAGATTATTACTCCAAGTGTAGCGCCCCCTAGGACATATGATGCTGCAGATTATTACTCCCCCAGTGTAGCTCCTCCTAGGACATATGATGCTGCAGATTATTACTCCCAGTATAGCTCCTCTAGGACATATGATGCTGCAGATTATTACTCCCAGTGTAGCTCCCCTAGGACATATGATGCTGCAGATTATTACTCCCAGTGTAGCTCCCCCTAGGACATATGATGCTGCAGATTATTACTCCCAGTGTAGCTCCCCCTAGGACATATGATCCTGCAGATTATTACTCCCAGTGTAGCTCCTCCTAGGACATATGACGCTGCAGATTATTACCCCCAGTGTAGCTCCCCTAGGACATATGATGCCGCAGATTATTACTCCCAGTGTAGCTCCCCCTAGGACATATGATGCTGCAGATTATTACTCCCAGTGTAGCTCCCTCTAGGACATATGATGCTGCAGATTATTACTCCCAGTGTAGCTCCTCCTAGGACATATGATGCTGCAGATTATTACTCCCAGTGTAGCGCCCCCTAGGACATATGATGCTGCAGATTATTACTCCTAGTGTAGCTCCACCTAGGACATATGATGCTGCAGATTATTACTCCCAGTGTAGCTCCCCCTAGGACATATGATGCTGCAGATTATTACTCCCAGTGTAGCTCCCCCTAGGACATATGATGCTGCAGATTATTACACCCAGTGTAGCTCCCCTAGGACATATGATGCTGCAGATTATTACTCCCAGTGTAGCTCCCCCTAGGACATATGATGCTGCAGATTATTACTCCCAGTGTAGCCCCCTAGGACATATGATGCCGCAGATTATTACTCCCAGTGTAGCTCCCCCTAGGACATATGATGCTGCAGATTATTACTCCCAGTGTAGCCCCCCTAGCACATATGATGCTGCAGATTATTACTCCCAGTGTAGCTCCACCTAGGACATATGATGCTGCAGATTATTACTCCCAGTGTAGCTCCCCCTAGGACATATGATGCTGCAGATTATTACACCCAGTGTAGCTCCCCTAGGACATATGATGCTGCAGATTATTACTCCCAGTGTAGCTCCCCCTAGGACATATGATGCTGCAGATTATTACCCCCAGTGTAGCTCCCCCTAGGACATATGATGCTGCAGATTATTACTCCCAGTGTAGCTCCCCCTAGGACATATGATGATGCAGATTATTACTCCCAGTGTAGCTCCCCCTAGGACATATGATGCTGCAGATTATTACTCCCAGTGTAGCTCCCCTAGGACATATGATGCTGCAGATTATTACTCCCAGTGTAGCTCCTCCTAGGACATATGATGCTGCAGATTATTACTCCCAGTGTAGCTCCCCTAGGACATATGATGCTGCAGATTATTACTCCCAGTGTAGCTCCCCTAGGACATATGATGCCGCAGATTATTACTCCCAGTGTAGCTCCCCCTAGGACATATGATGCTGCAGATTATTACTCCCAGTGTAGCTCCCCCTAGGACATATGATGCTGCAGATTATTACACCCAGTGTAGCTCCCTCTAGGACATATGATGCTGCAGATTATTACTCCCAGTGTAGCGCCCCCTAGGACATATGATGCTGCAGATTATTAATCCCAGTGTAGCTCCCCCTAGGACATATGATGCTGCAGATTATTACTCCCAGTGTAGCTCCTCCTAGGACATATGACGCTGCAGATTATTACCCCCAGTGTAGCTCCCCTAGGACATATGATGCTGCAGATTATTACCCCCAGTGTAGCGCCCCCTAGGGCATATGATCCTGCAGATTATTACTCCCAGTGTAGCTCCCTCTAGGACATATGATGCTGCAGATTATTACTCCCAGTGTAGCTCCCCTAGGACATATGATGTTGCAGATTATTACTCCCAGTGTAGCTCCCCTAGGACATATGATCCTGCAGATTATTACTCCCAGTGTAGCGCCCCCTATGACATATGATGCTGCAGATTATTACTCCCAGTGTAGCTCCCCCTAGGACATATGATGCTGCAGATTATTACTCCCAGTGTAGCTCCCCCTAGGATATATGATGCTGCAGATTATTACCCCCAGTGTAGCTCCCCCTAGGACATATGATGCTGCAGATTATTACTCCCAGTGTAGCTCCCCCTAGGACATATGATGCTGCAGATTATTACTGCCAGTGTAGCTCCCCCTAGGACATATGATGCTGCAGATTATTACTCCCAGTGTAGCTCCCCCTAGGACATATGATGCTGCAGATTATTACCCCCAGTGTAGCTCCCCCTAGGACATATGATGCTGCAGATTATTACTCCCAGTGTAGCTCCCCCTAGGACATATGATGCTGCAGATTATTACTCCCAGTGTAGCGCCCCCTATGACATATGATGCTGCAGATTATTACTCCCAGTGTAGCGCCCCCTAGGACATATGATGCTGCAGATTATTACTCCCAGTGTAGCGCCCCCTAGGATATATGATGCTGCAGATTATTACTCCCAGTGTAGCTCCCCCTAGGACATATGATGTTGCAGATTATTACTCCCAGTGTAGCTCCCCCTAGGACATATGATGCTGCAGATTATTACTCCCAGTGTAGCTCCACCTAGGACATATGATGCTGCAGATTATTACTCCCAGTGTAGCTCCCCTAGGACATATGATGCTGCAGATTATTACTCCCAGTGTAGCTCCCCCTAGGACATATGATGCTGCAGATTATTACTCCCAGTGTAGCTCCCCCTAGGACATATGATCCTGCAGATTATTACTCCCAGTGTAGCCCCCTAGGACATATGATGCTGCAGATTATTACTCCCAGTGTAGCTCCCCTAGGACATATGATGCTGCAGATTATTACTCCCAGTGTAGCTCCCCTAGGACATATGATGCTGCAGATTATTACTCCCAGTGTAGCGCCCCCTAGGACATATGATGCTGCAGATTATTACTCCCAGTGTAGCTCCTCCTAGGACATATGACGCTGCAGATTATTACCCCCAGTGTAGCTCCCCCTAGGACATATGATGCTGCAGATTATTACCCCCAGTGTAGCTCCCCCTAGGACATATGATGCTGCAGATTATTACCCCCAGTGTAGCTCCCCTAGGACATATGATACTGCAGATTATTACCCCCAGTGTAGCGCCCCCTAGGGCATATGATCCTGCAGATTATTACTCCCAGTGTAGCTCCCTCTAGGACATATGATGCTGCAGATTATTACTCCCAGTGTAGCTCCCCTAGGACATATGATGTTGCAGATTATTACTCCCAGTGTAGCTCCCCCTAGGATATATGATGCTGCAGATTATTACCCCCAGTGTAGCTCCCCCTAGGACATATGATGCTGCAGATTATTACTCCCAGTGTAGCTCCCCCTAGGACATATGATGCTGCAGATTATTACTGCCAGTGTAGCTCCCCCTAGGACATATGATGCTGCAGATTATTACTCCCAGTGTAGCTCCCCCTAGGACATATGATGCTGCAGATTATTACCCCCAGTGTAGCTCCCCCTAGGACATATGATGCTGCAGATTATTACTCCCAGTGTAGCTCCCCCTAGGACATATGATGCTGCAGATTATTACTCCCAGTGTAGCGCCCCCTATGACATATGATGCTGCAGATTATTACTCCCAGTGTAGCGCCCACTAGGACATATGATGCTGCAGATTATTACTCCTAGTGTAGCGCCCCCTAGGATATATGATGCTGCAGATTATTACTCCCAGTGTAGCTCCCCCTAGGACATATGATGTTGCAGATTATTACTCCCAGTGTAGCTCCCCCTAGGACATATGATGCTGCAGATTATTACTCCCAGTGTAGCTCCCCTAGGACATATGATGCTGCAGATTATTACTCCCAGTGTAGCTCCTCTAGGATTTATTATGCTGCAGATTATTACTCCCAGTGTAGCTCCCCCTAGGACATATGATGCTGCAGATTATTACTCCCAGTGTAGCTCCCCCTAGGACATATGATGCTGCAGATTATTACTCCCAGTGTAGCTCCCTCTAGGACATATGATGCTGCAGATTATTACTCCCAGTGTACCTTCCCTAGGACATATGATCCTGCAGATTATTACTCCCAGTGTAGCTCCTCTAGGATTTATTATGCTGCAGATTATTACTCCCAGTGTAGCTCCCCTAGGACATATGATGCTGCAGATTATTACTCCCAGTGTAGCGCCCCCTAGGACATATGATGCTGCAGATTATTACTCCCAGTGTAGCTCCTCCTAGGACATATGACGCTGCAGATTATTACCCCCAGTGTAGCTCCCCTAGGACATATGATGCTGCAGATTATTACTCCCAGTGTAGCTCCCCCTAGGACATATGATGCTGCAGATTATTACTCCCAGTGTAGCTCCCCTAGGACATATGATGCTGCAGATTATTACCCCCAGTGTAGCTCCCCTAGGACATATGATGCTGCAGATTATTACCCCCAGTGTAGCTCCCCCTAGGACATATGATGCTGCAGATTATTACTCCCAGTGTAGCTCCCCCTAGGACATATGATGCTGCAGATTATTACACCCAGTATAGCCCCCTAGGACATATGATGCTGCAGATTATTACCCCCAGTGTAGCGCCCCCTAGGGCATATGATCCTGCAGATTATTACTCCCAGTGTAGCTCCCTCTAGGACATATGATGCTGCAGATTATTACTCCCAGTGTAGCTCCCCTAGGACATATGATGTTGCAGATTATTACTCCCAGTGTAGCTCCCCCTAGGACATATGATGCTGCAGATTATTACTCCCAGTGTAGCCCCCTAGGACATATGATGCTGCAGATTATTACCCCCAGTGTAGCGCCCCCTAGGGCATATGATCCTGCAGATTATTACTCCCAGTGTAGCTCCCTCTAGGACATATGATGCTGCAGATTATTACTCCCAGTGTAGCTCCCCTAGGACATATGATGTTGCAGATTATTACTCCCAGTGTAGCTCCTCCTAGGACATATGATGCTGCAGATTATTACTCCCAGTGTAGCTCCCCCTAGGACATATGATGCCGCAGATTATTACTCCCAGTGTAGCTCCACCTAGGACATATGATGCTGCAGATTATTACTCCCAGTGTAGCTCCCCCTAGGACATATGATGCTGCAGATTATTACTCCCAGTGTAGCTCCCCCTAGGACATATGATGCTGCAGATTATTACCCCCAGTGTAGCTCCCCCTAGGACATATGATGCTGCAGATTATTACTCCCAGTGTAGCTCCCCCTAGGACATATGATGCTGCAGATTATTACTGCCAGTGTAGCTCCCCCTAGGACATATGATGCTGCAGATTATTACTCCCAGTGTAGATCCCCCTAGGACATATGATGCTGCAGATTATTACCCCCAGTGTAGCTCCCCCTAGGACATATGATGCTGCAGATTATTACTGCCAGTGTAGCTCCCCCTAGGACATATGATGCTGCAGATTATTACTCCCAGTGTAGCTCCCCTAGGACATATGATGCTGCAGATTATTACTCCCAGTGTAGCTCCCCCTAGGACATATGATGCTGCAGATTATTACACCCAGTGTAGCTCCCTCTAGGACATATGATGCTGCAGATTATTACTCCCAGTGTAGCTCCTCTAGGACATATGATGCTGCAGATTATTACTCCCAGTGTAGCTCCCCTAGGACATATGATGCTGCAGATTATTACTCCCAGTGTAGCTCCCCCTAGGACATATGATGCTGCAGATTATTACCCCCAGTGTAGCTCCCCCTAGGACATATGATGCTGCAGATTATTACTCCCAGTGTAGCTCCCCCTAGGACATATGATGCTGCAGATTATTACTGCCAGTGTAGCTCCCCCTAGGACATATGATGCTGCAGATTATTACTCCCAGTGTAGCTCCCCCTAGGACATATGATGCTGCAGATTATTACTGCCAGTGTAGCTCCCCCTAGGACATATGATGCTGCAGATTATTACTCCCAGTGTAGCGCCCCCTAGGATATATGATGCTGCAGATTATTACCCCCAGTGTAGCTCCCCCTAGGACATATGATGCTGCAGATTATTACTGCCAGTGTAGCTCCCCCTAGGACATATGATGCTGCAGATTATTACTCCCAGTGTAGCTCCCCCTAGGACATATGATGCTGCAGATTATTACCCCCAGTGTAGCTCCCCCTAGGACATATGATGCTGCAGATTATTACTCCCAGTGTAGCTCCCCCTAGGACATATGATGCTGCAGATTATTACTCCCAGTGTAGCTCCCCCTAGGACATATGATGCTGCAGATTATTACTCCCAGTGTAGCTCCCTCTAGGACATATGATGCTGCAGATTATTACTCCCAGTGTAGCGCCCCTAGGACATATGATCCTGCAGATTATTACTCCCAGTGTAGCTCCTCTAGGATTTATTATGCTGCAGATTATTACTCCCAGTGTAGCTCCCTCTAGGACATATGATGCTGCAGATTATTACTCCCAGTGTAGCGCCCCCTAGGACATATGATGCTGCAGATTATCACTCCCAGTGTAGCTCCCCCTAGGACATATGATGCTGCAGATTATTACCCCCAGTGTAGCGCCCCCTAGGACATATGATGCTGCAGATTATTACTCCCAGTGTAGCTCCCCCTAGGACATATGATGCTGCAGATTATTACTCCCAGTGTACCTTCCCTAGGACATATGATCCTGCAGATTATTACTCCCAGTGTAGCGCCCCCTAGGACATATGATCCTGCAGATTATTACTCCCAGTGTAGCTCCCCCTAGGACATATGATGTTGCAGATTATTACTCCCAGTGTAGCTCCCCCTAGGACATATGATGCTGCAGATTATTACTCCCAGTGTAGCTCCCCTAGGACATATGATGCTGCAGATTATTACTCCCAGTGTAGCTCCTCTAGGATTTATTATGCTGCAGATTATTACTCCCAGTGTAGCTCCCTCTAGGACATATGATGCTGCAGATTATTACTCCCAGTGTAGCTCCCCTAGGACATATGATCCTGCAGATTATTACCCCCAGTGTAGCTCCCCTAGGACATATGATCCTGCAGATTATTACTCCCAGTGTAGCTCCTCTAGGATTTATTATGCTGCAGATTATTACCCCCAGTGTAGCTCCCCCTAGGACATATGATGCTGCAGATTATTACTCCCAGTGTAGCTCCCTCTAGGACATATGATGCTGCAGATTATTACTCCCAGTGTAGCTCCCCTAGGACATATGATGCTGCACATTATTACTCCCAGTGTAGCTCCCCTAGGACATATGATGCTGCAGATTATTACTCCCAGTGTAGCTCCCCTAGGACATATGATGCTGCAGATTATTACTCCCAGTGTAGCTCCCTCTAGGACATATGATGCTGCAGATTATTACTCCCGGTGTAGCTCCCCCTAGGACATATGATGCTGCAGATTATTACTCCCAGTGTAGCTCCCTCTAGGACATATGATGCCGCAGATTATTACTCCCAGTGTAGCTCCCCCTAGGACATATGATGCTGCAGATTATTACTCCCAGTGTAGCTCCCCCTAGGACATATGATGCTGCACATTATTACTCCCAGTGTAGCTCCCCTAGGACATATGATGCTGCAGATTATTACTCCCAGTGTAGCTCCCCTAGGACATATGATGCTGCACATTATTACTCCCAGTGTAGCTCCCCTAGGACATATGATGCTGCAGATTATTACTACCAGTGTAGCTCCCCTAGGACATATGATGCTGCAGATTATTACCCCCAGTGTAGCGCCCCCTAGGACATATGATGCTGCAGATTATTACTCCCAGTGTAGCCCCCTAGGACATATGATGCTGCAGATTATTACTCCCAGTGTAGCTCCCCCTAGGACATATGATGCTGCAGATTATTACTCCCAGTGTAGCCCCCTAGGACATGTGATGCTGCAGATTATTACCCCCAGTGTAGCTCCCCTAGGACATATGATGCTGCAGATTATTACTCCCAGTGTAGCTCCCCCTAGGACATATGATGCTGCAGATTATTACTCCCAGTGTAGCTCCCCCTAGGACATATGATGCTGCAGATTATTACTTCCAGTGTAGCTCCCCCTAGGACATATGATGTGTGCAGATTATTATTCCCAGTGTAGCCCCCTAGGACATATGATGCTGCAGATTATTACTCCCAGTGTAGCCCCCTAGGACATATGATGCTGCAGATTATTACTCCCAGTGTAGCTCCCCTAGGACATATGATGCTGCAGATTATTACTCCCAGTGTAGCTCCCTCTAGGACATATGATTCTGCAGATTATTACTCCCAGTGTAGCGCCCCCTAGGACATATGATGCTGCAGATTATTACTCCCAGTGTAGCTCCCCCTAGGACATATGATGCTGCAGATTATTACTCCCAGTGTAGCTCCCCTAGGACATATGATGCTGCAGATTATTACTCCCAGTGTAGCTCCTCTAGGATTTATTATGCTGCAGATTATTACTCCCAGTGTAGCTCCTCTAGGATTTATTATGCTGCAGATTATTACTCCCAGTGTAGCTCCCCTAGGACATATGATGCTGCAGATTATTACTCCCAGTGTAGCTCCCCTAGGACATATGATCCTGCAGATTATTACTCCCAGTGTAGCTCCTCTAGGATTTATTATGCTGCAGATTATTACTCCCAGTGTAGCTCCTCTAGGATTTATTATGCTGCAGATTATTACTCCCAGTGTAGCTCCTCTAGGATTTATTATGCTGCAGATTAGAAACACTTAGTTTGTTTATATCCGCTGGCAATTCATGAACACGTTCCATAGACTGAACATTACTACATAGCTTGGTGTCATCTGCATAAATAGAAATAGTACTACTACTCCCATCCTCTATATCAGTAATAAAGAAGGTGAATAATAGTGGTCCCAGCACTGGACTCCGGGGTCACCACTTATAACCGGGGACCATTCAGAGTAGGAATCATTGAGCACAACTCTCTGGATCCTGGAGACAATTCTCCATCCAATCACAAACTCTACTTTCTAAACCTCTGGACCGTAATTTACCCATCAGACGTCTATGAGGGACTGGGTCAAATGCCGTTACAAAGTCCAAAAACTCTATATCCTCCTGACATTATTGACCTCCCTCCTGACATTGGAACGCCAGCGGAGTGACGCAGGATCTGGAGCTGTGAGCAGGCCAAGTTCCTCAGGGGAATCGTCGGCCCGGAGTGAGAATTGTTTTTTTTAAAAAGTTTTAATAGACGTTGTTTTGGGTTTGTTTGGCTTCAGCTCGCTCTAAGCATTCAGATACTGAGTAGTCCACTGTTGCCGGCCGTGCCGTATGTGTTGCTTGTGTCCTGTTACGTCTTGCGGGCTCTCTCCATAATTTGTATAAAAGAACAGATTCTTCTTCTCACGATGGCGACTACCGGGCACCTCGGCCACAGCTACAAGTCCGTTCTCTCCAATTCAACCCGCAGATTAAATTACTGTCTGGTCAAATTATCCAAAAATAAACTACGTTCTATAAGATTTCAGGGTCAGCATGTGTTGGGGGCAGAATTGGAAAAGATTTTTGAAAGAGCGGCTGACAAGAAAAAGGGGTTCCAGAAGTATAAAGGACCATGGATTCCCCTGCCGTCCCTATACCTTGCCCAGAGTTCAGAGGGAAAAGCAGGTCAGGCCACTGAAATGACCTGAAGGGTCGGGATGGGCTTTCTTCAGTTTTATCCAGAATGGGAGAAGGTATCTAAGAAGCCCTGGATTCTGAAAACAAGATACAAAATATTCGAGACTCTCCTCAAAAATTTGTATTAACACAGTGTCACGATCTGTGGGTATGTGGACCAGCGGGGCCCTAGTGGGATAGCAGCTGGCCAATACAGGGTACCAAGTAAAGTCTATAGTCCGAGCAAGGGTACCTGTGGTGGTGGTTCGGACAGTAGCGATGACTAGGCTCAGATGGGACCTTGGCAGCAGACACCAGGCATGGTGTAACACAGCAGATAGACTGGTGGTACAAGACTCCAACTCTTTAAGGCAAAGGAACAAGGTAACACGGGATACAGGTAGCAGGTACGGGGAGCTGGAAAACACTAAGGGACCATTTGCAAAAACTAACACGGGTAAACACAACAACACTCAGGCAATGAAGGAAGGGGCAGGGCCCTTCTTATATTCCAGGGTGATCATGGGAGCAATCAATCTAAAACGTGTGTTCAGACAATGAAGGAAGGGGCAGGGCCTTATTATGGTCCAGGGTGATCATGGGAGCAATCAATCTAAAACATGTGTGCTCCGGCAATGAAGGAAGGGGCAGGGCCCTTCTTATAGTCCAGGGTGATCATGGGAGCAATCAATCTAAAATGTGTGTGCTCAGACAATGAAGGAAGGGGCAGGGCCCTTCTTATAGTCCAGGGTGATCATGGGAGCAATCAATCTAAAACGTGTGTACTCGGGCAATGAAGGAAGGGGCATGGCCCTTCTTATAGTCCAGGGTGATCATGGGAGCAATCAATCTAAAACGTGTGTTCTCTGGCCCATTAAGGCCAGGAATGAGCTCGAGCGCGCACCCTAGTGGTCACTGCAGGACAGGACGGCCGCATGTGCTGGCATCTCTGGGGAGGAAGACGTCTGCAGGATCATAAGAGTCTGCGACCGCGGACGTTGCACGCAGAAATCTTCTCGCTCGCTTCAGAACCAAATAAGACCGGGCAGAGTTATTTAATCCCTTGGCGACATTCGACGTACTATTAGTCAATCGTGACTGCAACATTTAAATTGTTAGAATCGGGGGTGCCCCCTCAAACACGTCGTCGTGCCCATGAAACCATCCCTACAGTGAAGCATGGTGGTGGTGGTGGCAGCGTCATGTCTGGAGAAGACCAGTCACTGCTCATCACCTGCCCAATACCATCCCTACAGTGAAGCATGGTGTTGGTGGCAGCCTCATGTCTGGAGGAGACCGTCACTGCTCACCTACTCAATACCCTGCCTACAGTGAAGCTTGGTGGTGGTGGCAGCGTCATGTCAGGAGGAAACCAGTCACTGCTCATCACATGCCCAATACCATCCCTACAGCGAAGCATGGTGGTGGTGTTGGCAGCGTCATGTCTGGAGGAGACCTACAGTGAAGCATGGTGGTGGTGGTGGTGGCAGTGTCATGTCTGAAGAGACAGGTCACTGCTCATCACCTGCCCAATACCCTCCCTACAGTGAAGCATGGTGGTGGTGGCAGCGTCATGTCTGGAGGAAACCAGTCACTGCTCATCACCTGCCCAATACCATCTCTACAGTGAAGCATGGTGGTGGTGGCAGCGTCATGTCAGGAGGAGACCAGTCACTGCTCACCTGTCCAATACCATCCCTACAGTGAAGCATGGTGGTGGTGGCAGCGTCATGTCAGGAGGAGACCACCAGTCACTGCTCATCACATGCCCAATACCATCCCCACAGCGAAGCATGGTGGTGGTGGTGGTGGTGGCAGCGTCATGTCAGGAGGAGACCAGTCACTGCTCATCACCTGCCCAATACCATCCCTACAGTGAAGCATGGTGGTGGTGGCAGTGTCATGTCAGGAGGAGACCACCAGTCACTGCTCATCACATGCCCAATACCATCCCCACAGCGAAGCATGGTGGTGCTGGTGGCAGCGTCATGTCCGGAGGAGAACAGTCACTGCTCATCACCTGCCCAATACCATCCCTACAGTGAAGCGTGGTTGTGGTGGTGGGGGCAGCGTCATGTCTGGAGGAGACGGTCACTGCTCATCACCTGCCCAATACCCTCCCTACAGTGAAGCGTGGTGGTGGCAGAATGTGGGTGTTTTTCAGCGTCTGGGTCTGGGAGACTGGTCAGGGTTGAACGAAAGATTAATGGAGCAAAGTACAGAGATATTCTTAATGAAAACCTGACCTAGAGTGCTCTGGCTGAAGGTTCCCCTTCCAACAAGACAATGACCCTAAGCACATAGCCAAGACAAAAACGACGGGTCAGTTGCATAACAGAGACAAACAGAAACCATGGGCACCAGATTCGTCACCATTGCAATAAATGGTGGTGGAAACGGAAATCTCTAGTTTCCGTTTGTGTCAGTTTCTGTCTGTTCAGGGTCCCGCTCTGACGGAAAACTCCGACGGAATGTCAGAACCGGACCCCAACGCAGATGTGAACGAGGCCTTACATGTTTTTTTGTTATTATTTATTAATAAATTTATAGATATACAATTCATAATAGTAAACAAAGCTTTTTACATTCATAAATCAATAGAAGTGACATAAAACAAAAATAAAAAGTATAGAACAAAAAAGAAAGAAATCGAAAAAAGAAAAAGCTGAAGGAAAAGCCACTTAATAGGATAACAACCTAGAGGTTTGAAAAGTGATGATTTATTATCCATCTTTCCTGGAATAAATACTCTCCCACCTGCCAATCTAATCCTAGGACTTTCTCATACTGAAAATATGTATTTACTTCATTTATTACTGTATTTTTCGGACTATAAGACCCACCCTACTGTAAGACGCCCCCGACTGTAAGACGCACCCGACTGTAAGACGCTCCCGACTGTAAGACCCACCCGACTGTAAGACGCTCCCGACTGTAAGACCCACCCGACTGTAAGACGCTCCTGACTGTAAGACCCACCCGACTGTAAGACGCTCCCGACTGTAAGACCCACCCGACTGTAAGACGCTCCCGACTGTAAGACGCTCCCGACTGTAAGACGCTCCCGACTGTAAGACCCACCCGACTGTAAGACGCTCCCGACTGTAAGACCCACCCGACTGTAAGACGCTCCCGACTGTAAGACCCACCCGACTGTAAGACGCTCCCGACTGTAAGACGCTCCCGACTGTAGGACGCACCCGACTGTAGGACGCACCCGACTGCAAGACGCTCCCGACTGTAAGACCCACCCGACTGTAAGACGCTCCCAACTGTAAGACCCACCCGACTGTAAGACGCTCCCGACTGTAAGATGCTCCCGACTGTAAGACCCACCCGACTGTAAGACGCTCCCGACTGTAAGACGCTCCCGACTGTAAGACGCTCCCGACTGTAAGACCCACCCGACTGTAAGACGCACCCGACTGTAAGACCCACCCTACTGTAAGACGCTCCCGACTGTAAGACGCACCCGACTGTAAGACGCTCCCGACTGTAAGACGCTCCCGACTGTAAGACCCACCCGACTGTAAGACGCACCCGACTGTAAGACCCACCCGACTGTAAGACGCACCCGACTGTAAGACGCTCCCGACTGTAAGACCCAACCGACTGTAAGACGCTCCCGACTGTAAGACGCTCCCGACTGTAAGACCCACCCGACTGTAAGACGCTCCCGACTGTAAGACCCACCCGACTGTAAGACGCTCCCGACTGTAAGACGCTCCCGACTGTAAGACCCACCCGACTGTAAGACGCACCCGACTGTAAGACGCTCCCGACTGTAAGACCCACCCGACTGTAAGACGCTCCCGACTGTAAGACGCTCCTGACTGTAAGACGCTCCCGACTGTAAGACGCTCCCGACTGTAAGACCCACGCGACTGTAAGACACTCCCGACTGTAAGACGCTCCCGACTGTAAGACCCACCCGACTGTAAGATGCTCCCGACTGTAGGACGCACCCGACTGTAAGACGCTCCTGACTGCAAGACGCTCCCAACTGTAAGACGCTCCCAACTGTAAGACGCTCCCGACTGCAAGACGCTCCCGAATGCAAGACGCTCCCAACTGCAAGACGCTCCCAAATAGGACGCACCCGACTGTAAGACGCTCCCAACTGTAAGACGCTCCCAACTAGGACGCAAACAACTGTAAGGGTATGTTCACACGAGGGCGTCCGTTACGGCTGAAATTACGGGGATGTTTCAGCCTGAAAACATCCCCGTAAATTCAGCCGTAACGGCATGTGCAGGCGCTTGAACGCCGCGTCCATTACGGACGTAATTGGCGCTGCTATTCATTGGAGTCAATGAATAACGGCTCCAATTACGGCCAAAGAAGTGACAGGTCACTTCTTTGACGCGGGCGTCTATTTACGCGCCGTCATTTGACAGCGGCGCGTAAATTACGCCTCGTGTGAACAGACAAACGTCTGCCCATTGCTTTCAATGGGCAGATGTTTGTCAGCGCTATTGAGGCGCTATTTTCGGACGTAATTCGGGGCAAAAACGCCCAATTTACGTCCGTAAATAGGCCGTGTGAACATACCCTAAGCCTCACCTCTACCTAAACCTCTGTCTCCTCCACCCTCACCTCTACCTAAACCTCTGTCTCCTCTAACCTCATCTCTGCCTAAACCTCTGTCTCCTCTAACCTCATCTCTGCCTAAACCTCTGTCTCCTCCAGCCTCACCTCTACCCAGGGGCGTAGCTAGGGGGGGGCAAGCGGGGCACGTGCCCCGGGCGCAGTTCAGAGGGGGGCGCCAGCGCCACCTCCTCCTGCACTATAATTGTACCTGTGCCGCAAGGACACAGGTACAATTAGAAGCAATGAATGACCGGGCACGTTCCGTGCCCGGCCATTCAGCGCCTCTCCACGAATGAAGCGACTGGTACCTTTTGTACCAGTGACGCTTCCATCGATGAAAGGCGCTGACTGACTGGCAGGGCAAGTCATCCTGCCCAGCCAATCAGCGCCTTTCATAGACGCTGCGTTCAACCCCCAGGAGACCTGCGCAGAAGAGAGCAGGTCTCCATGGCTGCCGGACGGCGTGGGAGCGGGAATAAGGTGAGTTTTATTTTTTTTTATTTTTTTAAATTGTAATAGAAGTGTGTGTCTGTATCTGCGGGGGGACGGACTATATCTACACGGGGGACTTTATCTACGGGGGGTGTTTATCTACAGGGGGACTATATCTACAGGGCTGGGCTATATACAGGGGGACTATATCTACAGGGGGGCTATATACAGGGGGACTATATCTACAGGGGGGCTATATACAGGGGGACTATATCTACAGGGGTGGGCTATATACAGGGGGACTATATCTGCTGGGCTATATACAGGGGGATTATATCTACAGGGGGGCTATATACAGGGGGACTATATCTACAGGGGGGCTATATACTGGAGTGGGCTGTCTATAGAGCACCATATACAGGGGTGGGCTATATAGTATATAGCCCCCTGTAGATATAGCCCACCCCTGTATATGGTGCCCCATAGATAGCCCACCCCAGTATATAGCCCCCCTGTAGATATAGTCGCCCTGTATATAGCCCAGCCCTGTAGATATAGCCCCCTGTAGATATATTCCCCCTGTATATAGCCCACCCCTGTATATAGCCCCCCTGTGTATAGCCCACCCCTGTAGATATAGCCCCCCTGTGTATATCCCAGCCCTGTGTATAGCCCAGCCCTGTAGATATAGTCCACCTGTAGATATGGTCCCCCTGTAGATATGGTCCCCCTGTAGATATAGCCCACCCCTGTATATAGTCCCCCTGTAGATATAGCCCACCCCTGTATATAGTATCCCACAAATAGCTCCCCCCTATAGTGCTCCACAGAAAGCCCACCCCTGTATATAGCCCTCTTGTACATATAGTCCACACCTGTATATAGTGCTCCACAGATAGCCCACCCCTGTATATACTATATACAGGGGTGGGCTATCTGTGGAGCACTATATACAGGGGTGGACTATCTAGTGGAGCACTATATACAGGGGTGGACTATATGTACAAGGGGGGCTATATACAGGGGTGGGCTATCTGTGAAACACTATATACAGGGGTGGACTATATGTGGAGCACTATATACAGGGGTGGGCTATATCTACAGGGGGGCTACATACATGGTTGGGCTTTCTGTAGAGCTTTATATACAGGGGTGGGCTATATCTACAGGGGGCTATATACAGGGGTGGGCTATCTGTAGAGCACTATAGGGGGAGTTATTTGTGGGACACTATATACAGGGGTGGTCTATATGGGGGTACTATCTACAGGGGCTCTATGGCAGGCACTATCTACAGGGGGCTCTATGGCAGGCACTATCTACAGGGGGCACAGTGTGTGTGTGGGACACCGTGTATGGTGCTATTATAATTAGAGGTGCAGTGTATGGCGCTATTATATTTAGGGGCGTAGTGTGTGGTATAATGAGAACTTTATATTTATTTATAGGTGCAGAAATGTTGGAAAAGTGAGAAGCTGAAGACATGTGAGCGGCAAACTGCAGAAATGGTCTGTGACCGGGAGAAGCCACCATAGAGGTCTGGACCAAATGGAGAAAAAGAACTAGAATCTGAGACGTCACCGGTGAGTCACTTAATGTAAATGTTTATTCTGCCTCTGATCAGCACTGTATGATCTGCAGAGAGATGATTATGATAGGATTTATTTTTTGTGAAACGGCATCTCCCAGCATATCCTTATCATTGTTCGGGCCATGCTGGGAGCTGTAGTTTTACGCCGTACACACCTATACGGCAGGGGTTGCATTAAATTGAGCTGTATTTGTGCTGGGGCTGTATATATGTACCGAGCTTGGTTCTGGTGTTGTGTATAGAACTATATTGCTTGTGAAATGTACAAATAATTTTATGCTCGCGTTACATAAAAAGAAATGACACGTCGATTGGTAGAGAAAACAAACACGGCGAGGGGGAAGGAGATGTCGGGAAAGAGGTTGGGGGGGGGGCGCCAAACTTAATCTTTGCCCCGGGTGCTGGAGAACCTAGCTACGCCTCTGACTCTACCTAAACCTGTCTCCTCCAGCCTCACCTCTACCTAAACCTCTGTCTCCTCCAGCCTCACCTCTACCTAAACCTCTGTCTCCTCCAGCCTCACCTCTACCTAAACCCCTGTCTCCTCCACCCTCACCTCTGCCTAAACCTCTGTCTCCTCCAGCCTCTCCTTTGCCTAAACCTCTGTCTCCTCCACCCTCACCTCTGCCTAAACCTCTGTCTCCTCCAGCCTCTCCTTTGCCTAAACCTATGTCTCCTCCACCCACACCTCTACCTAAACCTGTCTCCTCCAACCTCACCTCTACCTAAACCTCTGTCTCCTGCAGCCTCACCTCTACCTAAATCTATGTCTCCTCCAGCCTCACCTCGGCCTAAACGTCTGTCTCCTCCAGCCTCACCTCTACCTAAACCTCTGTCTCCTCCAGCCTCATCTCTACCTAAACCCCTGTCTCCTCCAGCTTCACCTCTGCCTAAACCCCTGTCTCCTCCACCCTCACCTCTACCTAAACCTCTGTCTCCTCCAGCCTCACCTCTACCTAAACCTCTGTCTCCTCCAGCTTCACCTCTGCCTAAACCCGTCTCCTCCACCCTCACCTCTACCTAAACCTCTGTCTCCTCCAACCTCACCTCTACATAAACCTCTGTCTCCTCCAGCCTCATCTCTACCTAAACCCCTGTCTCCTCCAGCTTCACCTCTGCCTAAACCCCTGTCTCCTCCACCCTCACCTCTACCTAAACCTCTGTCTCCTCCAGCCTCACCTCTACCTAAACCTCTGTCTCCTCCAACCTCACCTCTACATAAACCTCTGTCTCCTTCAGCCTCCCCTCTACCTAAACCCCTGTCTCTTCCACCCTCACCTCTACCTAAACCTCGGTCTCCTCCAGCCTCACCTCTACCTAAACCTCTGTCTCCTCCAGCCTCACCTCTACCTAAACCTCTGTCTCCTCCAACCTTACCTCTACCTAAACCTCTGTCTCCTCCAACCTCACCTCTACCTAAACCTCTGTCTCCTCCAGCCTCATCTCTACCTAAACCCCTGTCTCCTCCAGCTTCACCTCTGCCTAAACCCCTGTCTCCTCCAGCCTCACCTCTACCTAAACCTCTGTCTCCTCCAGCCTCACCTCTACCTAAACCTCTGTCTCCTCCAGCCTCACCTCTACCTAAACCTCTGTCTCCTCCAGCCTCACCTCTACATAAACCTCTGTCTCCTCCAGCCTCACCTCTACCTAAACCCGTCTCCTCCAGCCTCACCTCTGCCTAAACCTCTGTCTCCTCCAGCTTCACCTTTACCTAAACCTCTGTCTCCTCCAGCCTCACCTCTACCAAAACCCCTGTCTCCTTCACCCTCACCTCTACCTAAGCCTCTGTCTCATCCAGCCTCACCTCTACCTAAACCCCTGTCTCCTCCAGCCTCACCTCTACCTAAACCTCTGTATTCTCCAGCTTCACCTTTACCTAAACCTCTGTCTCCTCCAGCCTCACCTCTACATAAACCCCTGTCTCCTCCACCCTCACCTCTACCTAAACCTCTGTCTCCTCCAGCCTCACCTCTACCTAAGCCAACACAGATGCCCCATACAGTATAATGCCCACACAAATTCCCCCCATACAGTATAATGCCCAATAGCTGCCCCATACAGTATAATGCTGCCTCAGTTGCACCCAAAAGATATAATGCCCCCTTAGCTGCCCCATACAGTATAATGTCCCCATAGTGCATAATAAAAAAATGATAAAATAAATACTTACCTATCCCTGTTCCCACGGCGAGTGGAGGAGATCCCTCTGCTCAGTGCTGTGAGTGGTTTAGCGCGGACCGGCATGATTACGTCACTGCATCGCACCTGTCTATGCCAAGCGGCTCACGGCTACTTCACACAGTGAATGCTGGAGCAGGGAGTTGACGGTTCCCTGCTTCAGCATTGGATTCAACTGTATCTGCATCCTGAGGACACAGATACAGTTGACACCGGAATATACCACCAGCCTCCCAAGACAGCAGGACACCGCCTGGAATCCAGGACTATCCTGCTGAATCTGGGATGGTTGAGAGGTATGTCATACAGTATAATGTCCCCATAGTGCCTAATAAAAAAATAATAAAAATAAATATTATAATATAGATTATCAGAACGAGTCCTGATATCGGCAGCGATTTCCTGATGTGTCCCTGAACTTCTCCTGAATGGTCGCTGCTTTTTCTGCTCAGAATTGGCTGACGTTTTACAGCTAGGAAGACCTCGGTGTTACATCTGCAGCTCCACATAATTCTCACATCCTTCTCTTTCCCTGCAACACCGTATAGAATGGGACCAGCCGTGGAACATGGCGCCACCTACAGGCCCTAAGAGACTTCAGCTCATCCAGACGTTGCGCTCTGTAACCCATGGCTGGAAACTAGTCACATGCAGTGGTGCACATACAGCAGAGGGGCCCTATAGCAATATGCCTGACCCTCCGGCCATTTCCATCTCACGTGATTGCTAGGAGACACACACAGTCCATAGAAAAGGTAGATGAGCTGGTTCCCAGGGGCCCTTAGCAGCAACCTCTATGGTATGTCAGCCCTGGGTCACATCGTATGTTTGGCACAATTCTTATTTTAATTTAAAAAAAAATTATATATTTAAAAAAAAAAAACAAGTGAAAATTTACCAACTTTTTATAAGATGGGATTTACTTTCAAATCGGGTGAATGGTGGAGGAATTATTACTATATATATATATATACGACAAAGTCTAGTTACAATGGGGAGGTTCTTAGCGCACATTTTGATCAAATTGTGTGAGCCCATCTGCCACGACAAGGCGACCTCTATAAGGTGGGAACCTACGCTGCACACACACCCAGAATGCTGTCTCCATTTTCCTGTGTGCTGTATAAATTTGCAGTCAAGGCGTTGTTGCACCTGTATACACGTTTTGTGTCATTTTGTTGGATTGTGCTGTTCTATCTTTTGTGTTGTTTATGTGATTCATATATGTGGGGTTAGTAGGGTCATATATGTGGCGTTAGTAGGGTCATATATGTGAGGTTAGTAGGGTCATATATGTGGGGTTAGTAGGGTCATATATGTGGGGTTAGTAGGGTCATATATGTGGGGTTAGTAGGGTCATATATATATATATATATATACTGGGACTAAACCAACATATATATATCTGAGGATGGTAAGAACCAGCAGTAAACGAATTACAATCACCCAGGGCAGAATGGGAGGAGTGCAAGAGCAAAAAATGGCGGCAGTCACTAACCCCACATATATGACTTCACTAACCCCACATATATGACTTCACTAACCTCACATATATGACTTCACTAACCCCACATACAGTGAAGGAAATAAGTATTTGATCCCTTGCTGATTTTGTACGTTTGCCCACTGTCAAAGACATGAACAGTCTAGAATTTTTAGGCTAGGTTAATTTTACCAGTGAGAGATAGATTACATTAAAAAAAAAAAAAAAAAAAATCACATAGTCAAAATTATATATATTTATTTGCATTGTGCACAGAGAAATAAGTATTTGATCCCTTTGGCAAACAAGACTTAATACTTGGTGGCAAAACCCTTGTTGGCAAGTACAGCAGTCAGACGTTTTTTGTAGTTGATGATGAGGTTTGCACACATGTTAGATGGAATTTTGGCCCACTCCTCTTTGCAGATCATCTGTAAATCATTAAGATTTCGAGGCTGTCGCTTGGCAACTCGGATCTTCAGCTCCCTCCATAAGTTTTCGATGGGATTAAGGTCTGGAGACTGGCTAGGCCACTCCATGACCTTAATGTGCTTCTTTTTGAGCCACTCCTTTGTTGCCTTGGCTGTATGTTTCGGGTAATTGTCGTGCTGGAAGACCCAGCCACGAGCCATTTTTAATGTCCTGGTGGAGGGAAGGAGGTTGTCACTCAGGATTTGACGGTACATGGCTCCATCCATTCTCCCATTGATGCAGTGAAGTAGTCCTGTGCCCTTAGCAGAGAAACATAATGTTTCCACCTCCATGCTTGACAGTGGGGACAGTGTTCTTTGGGTCATAGGCAGCATTTCTCTTCCTCCAAACACGGCGAGTTGAGTTAATGCCAAAGAGCTCAATTTTAGTCTCATCTGACCACAGCACCTTCTCCCAATCTCTCAGAATCATCCAGATGTTCATTTGCAAACTTCAGACGGGCCTGTACATGTGCCTTCTTGAGCAGGGGGACCTTGCGGGCACTGCAGGATTTTAATCCATTACGGCGTAATGTGTTACCAATGGTTTTCTTGGTGACTGTGGTCCCAGCTGCCTTGAGATCATTAACAAGTTCCCCCGTGTAGTTTTCGGCTGAGCTCACCTTCCTCAGGATCAAGGATACCCCACGAGGTGAGATTTTGCATGGAGCCCCAGATCGATGTCGATTGACAGTCATTTTGTATGTCTTCCATTTTCTTACTATTGCACCAACAGTTGTCTCCTTCTCACCCAGCGTCTTACTTATGGTTTTGTAGCCCATTCCAGCCTTGTGCAGGTCTATGATCTTGTCCCTGACATCCTTAGAAAGCTCTTTGGTCTTGCCCATGTTGTAGAGGTTAGAGTCAGACTGATTAATTGAGTCTCTGGACAGGAGTCTTTTATACAGGTGACCATGTAAGAGCTGTCTATAATGCAGGCACCAAGTTGATTTGGAGCGTGTAACTGGTCTGGAGGAGGCTGAACTCTTAATGGTTGGTCGGGGGTCACATACTTATTTCTCTGTGCACAATGCAAATAAATAGATGTCATTCTGACAATGTGATTTTCTTTTTTTTTTTTAATATAATCTATCTCTCACTGGTAAAATGAACCTAGCCTAAAAATTCTAGACTGTTCATGACTTTGACAGCGGGAAACTTACAAAATCAGCAAGGGATCAAATATTTCCTTATAATAATAATACTTATTTCCTTCACTGTATATGACTTCACTAACCCCACATATATATGACCCCACTAACCCCACATATATATGACCCTACTAACCCCACATATATGACCCTACTAATTCCACATATATGACCCTACTAACGCCACATATATGACCCTACTAACCCCACATATATGAATCACATAAACAACACAAAAGATAGAACAGCACAATCCAACAAAATGACACAAAACGTGTATACAGGTGCAACAACGCCTTGACTGCAAATTTATACAGCACACAGGAAAATGGAGACAGCATTCTGGGTGTGAGTGCAGTGTAGGTTCACACCTGTAGAGGTTGCCTTGTCGTGGCAGGTGGGCTCACACCATTTGATTAAAATGTGCGCTAAGAACCTCCCCATTGTAAGTAGATTTAGCAGTAATGTATATTTATTTATATTTAGTGCTTAGGTGGCATTAGTGTTCGAAGTGTGCTGTCGCCATTTTGTGTGTGCTATACGCATATATATACACATCCTCACTCCCTACTTTAAGTGGTTCAAAATTGGCCAAAGAGCTGGACAAAATACCCGAATGCCAGGCTGCCAAATATCCAGCAAGATGCAGTCATTGACAGTATACAGCATCATCACTTCTGGCAGAAGACCATTCCTGTCAGCAGGGAAAGCACACATATAATGACAGAACTGTCTGTTCCTCCTCTGTTATCAGAGACAATGCAGGAAACTACGTATAGCAGCTGAATATAGCTCCTGCCAGCAGGGGGCGTACCACGTGAATGTGTGTCAGGTGATTTCTTTAGTGGGAGGCCATGCTGTCACTATTGGGAGGGACGTGAATTTATGATGGCTTGTAAAAGGGGACACTGCTGTCACTACTGGGGAAGTGGGTTACCTTCTGTGACTACTGGGGAAGTAAAGGGGCTTCTGTGACTACCGGGAAAGAGGAGGGGGCCTTCTGTGATTACTAGGGTAGAGGAGGGGGCCTTCTGTGACTACTGGGGAAGAGGAAGGGCCTTCTGTGACTACTGGGGAAGAGGAGGAGGCCTTCTGTGACTACTGGGGAAGAAGAGGGGGCCTTCTGTGACTACTGAGGATGTTAAAGGGACCTTCTGTGACTATTGGGGCAGAGGGGCCTTCTGTGACTACTGGGGAAGAGAATGGGCCTTCTGTGACTACTGGGGAAGAGGAGGGGCCTTCTGTCACTACTGGGGAAGAGGAGGGGGCCTTCTGTGACTACTGGGGATGTTAAAGGGACCTTCTGTGACTACTGGGGATGAGGAGGGGGCCTTCTGTGACTACTGGTGAAGTTGGTAAACCTTCTGTAACTACCGTACTTGGGAATTTAAGTAGCTTCTGTGACTAGTGGGGACGTTGGGGGGTTTCTGTGACGATTGGGGAATTACGGGGTGCCTGTGACTACTTGGGAGTTGGGGCAGGGCTGCTGTGACTAGTGGGTAACTACTGGGGAAGTGGACGGGGCCTTCTGTGACTACTGGGGAAGTGGACAGGCCTTCTGTGACTACTGGGGAAGTGGATGGGGTCTTCTGTGTCTACTGGGGAAGAGGAGGGGCCTTCTGTGTCTACTGGGAAAGAGGAGGGGGCTTTCTGTGCCTACTGGGAAAGAGGAGGGGGCTTTCCGTGACTACAGGGGAAGAGGAGGGGCCTTCTGTCTAGTGAGGAAGAGGAGGGGCCTTCTGTGTCTACTGGGGAATAGGAGGGGCCTTCTGTGACTACTAGGGAAGAGGAGGGGGCCTTCTGTGACTACTAGGGAAGAGGAAGGGATTTCTGTGTCTACTGGGGAAGAGGGGACTTCTGTGACTACTGGGGAAGAGGAGGGGCCTTCTGTGACTACTGGGGAAGAGGAGGGGCCTTCTGTGACTACTGGGGATGTTAAAGGGACCTTCTGTGACTACTGGGGATGAGGAGGGGGCCTTCTGTGACTACTGGTGAAGTTGGTAAACCTTCTGTAACTACTTGGGAATTTAAGTAGCTTCTGTGACTAGTGGGGACGTTGGGGGGTTTCCGTGACGATTGCGGAATTACGGGGTGCCTGTGACTACTTGGGAGTTGGGGCAGGGCTGCTGTGACTAGTGGGTAACTACTGGGGAAGTGGACGGGGCCTTCTGTGACTACTGGGGAAGTGGACAGGCCTTCTGTGACTACTGGGGAAGTGGATGGGGTCTTCTGTGACTACTGGGAAAGAGGAGGGGGCTTTCTGTGTCTACTGGGAAAGAGGAGGGGGCTTTCCGTGACTACAGGGGAAGAGGAGGGGCCTTCTGTCTAGTGAGGAAGAGGAGGGGCCTTCTGTGTCTACTGGGGAATAGGAGGGGCCTTCTGTGACTACTAGGGAAGAGGAAGGGATTTCTGTGTCTACTGGGGAAGAGGGGCCTTCTGTGACTACTGGGGAAGAGGAGGGGCCTTCTATGACTACTGGGGAAGAGGAGGGGCCTTCTGTGACTACTGGGGAAGAGGAGGGGGCCCTCTGTGACTACTGGTGAAGTTGGTGGACCTTCTGTAACTACTTGGAAATTTAAGTAGCTTCTGTGACTAGTGGGGACGTTGGGGGGCTTATGTGACTACTGGGAAGTTGGGGCAGGGCTGCTGTGACTAGTGGGTAACTACTGGGGAAGTGAACGGGGCCTTTTGTGACTACTGGTGAAGTTGGTAAACCTTCTGTAACTACTTGGGAATTTAAGTAGCTTCTGTGACTAGTGGGGATGTTGGGGGGCTTCTGTGACTACTGGGGAATTAGGGGGTGTCTGTGACTACTTGGGAGTAGGGGCAGGGCTGCTGTGACTAGTGGGTAACTACTGGGGAAGTGGACGGGGCCTTCTGTGACTACTGGTGAAGTTGGTAAACCTTCTGTAACTACTTGGGAATTTAAGTAGCTTCTGTGACTAGTGGGGATGTTGGGGGGCTTCTGTGACGATTGGGGAATTACGGGGTGCCTGTGACTACTTGGGAGTTGGGGCAGGGCTGCTGTGACTAGTGGGTAACTACTGGGGAAGTGGACGGGGCATTCTGTGACTACTGGGGAAGTGGACAGGCCTTCTGTGACTACTGGGGAAGTGTATGGGGTCTTCTGCGTCTACTGGGGAAGAGGAGGGGGCTTTCTGTGTCTACTGGGAAAGAGGAGGGGGCTTTCTGTGTCTACTGGGAAAGAGGAGGGGGCTTTCCGTGACTACAGGGGAAGAGGAGGCGCCTTCTGTCTAGTGAGGAAGAGGAGGGGCCTTCTGTGTCTACTGGGGAAGAGGAGGGGCCTTCTGTGACTACTAGGGAAGAGGAGGGAGCCTTCTGTGACTACTAGGGAAGAGGAAGGGCTTTCTGTGTCTACTGGGGAAGAAGAGGGGGCCTTCTGTGACTACTGGGGATGTTAAAGGGACCTTCTGTGACTATTGGGGAAGAGGGGCCTTCTGTGACTACTGGGGAAGAGAATGGGCCTTCTGTGACTACTGGGGAAGTGGAGGGGCTTTCTGTGTCTACTGGGGAAGAGGAGGGGGCTTCTAATACCACTGGGGAAGAGGAGGTGGCTTCTGTGACTACTGGGGAAGAGAAGGGGGCCTTCTGTGACTACTGGGGAAGTGGAGGGGGCTTTCTGTGTCTACTGGGGAAGAGGAGGGGGCTTCTGTGACTACTGGGGAAGAGGAGGGGCCTTCTGTGACTATTGGGGAAGTGGACGGGGCCTTCTGTGACTACTGGGGAAGAGAAGGGGCCTTCTGTGACTAGGGGCCTTCTGTGACTACTGGTGAAGTTTGTGGACCTTCTGTAACTACTTGGGAATTTAAGGAGAATTCTGTGACTAGTGGGGAAATTGGGGGGCTTCTGTGACTACTGGGGAATTAGGGGTGTCTGTGACTACTTGGGAAGTTGGGGCAGGGCTGCTGTGACTAGTGGGTAAATACTGAGGAAGTGAACTGGCCTTCTGTGACCACTGGGGAAGTGGAGGGGGCTTCTGTGACCACTGGGGAAGTGGAGGGGGCTTCTGTGACTACTGGGGAAGTGGAGGGGCCTTCTGTGACCACTGGGAAAGTGGAGAGGGCTTCTGTGACCACTGGGGAAGTGGAGGGGGCTTCTGTGACCACTGGGGAAGTGGAGAGGCCTTCTGTGACCACTGGGGAAGTGGAGGGGTCTTCTGTGACCACTGGGGAAGTGGAGGGGGCTTCTGTGACTACTGGGGAAGTGGAGTGGGCTTTGGTGACAATTGGGGAAGTGGAGGGGGCTTTGGTGACTATTGGTGAAGTTGGGGAGGCTTTTGTCATTACCGGGGAAGTGGAGGGGCCCTTCTGTGACTACTGGTGGTTGGTGGAGCTTCTGTGACTACTGGGGAATTAGGGGGGTGTCTGTGACTATTTGGGAAGTTGGGGCAGGGCTGCAGGGACTAGTGTGTATGTAGAAGGGAAAATGAGGAACACTACTAGAGGGAAGGGGTAAACTGGTGTGACTACCATCTAGTAGAGCTCTATTCTGAGTATAGGGGTGGGTCATCTCAAGTACATTGGCCATCTGATGGACCATAACACCATTTTTTTACAGAATCCGACAGAAAAAGGCTCCATATGCGTCTGTGTGGAATAGGAGGATAACCCATGTTCTCCATCTGGTGGTAAACCCTCCATGATTCCTCTCGTTATCCTTGGCTGACATAGACACTTCCACCTCCTGGAGGGTCTTCTACATCTGGACATCTGTTGTGAGAGTTTTCCTTCACCAGGGTATAGAGTTCTCCCATCTTCTGATCCATTTGAGGTTTCGAGGCTCACCAGCTAATTTATCCACGACATGAGATGATGTTCCCTATAATGGGGGAGGAGGTCACACTGGGATGAGTCAGGCCATCAGAGCATCGCGACCTCCACCATGAGGAGGTGATTTTTACGAGGTCATAGGACATTTGTACCATTATCACATGACAACATTTGCCAGGCAGGAGTTCCCATATGGATAGAGTGCCACCTTCTGCAACACCTACTCATAATGGCGTCATTATTTTATAATGCATCTGAACATTTTGAACGTTTGCACCAAATCATGGGTGTTGTTTAAAAATGTCACAACCATTGAGTACATATGGCGGCCGTCATCTTCACACTTTTACATTGTTACCAGCTCCCAGGGAGTAATACAGGGCAGTCCTACAGGTAGAGGATGGACAGGAAGCCCCCTGTGTAAGGGTCCTACGTGTAGATGGGTCTTTCATTCTTCCAGTTCTATGAATTCACACATTGATGTAAGAGCCGACCTCCTGTCCTGGTCACACAATTACCAATCACTTATATTGGAAAAAGGCAGCTTCATTTGTGGCTGTCACGGATAAGGTATTACTGTGGCTGCCACTGCTATGGGGCAATATGGCTGTCAGGTATAAGGTATCACTGTGGCTGTCACTGTTATGGGGCAATGTGGCTGTCACGGATAAGGTATCACTGTGGCTGTCAGTTATGGGGCAATGTGGCTGTCACGGATAAGGTATTACTGTGGCTGCCACTGCTATGGGGCAATGTGGCTGTCACGGATAAGGTATCACTGCGGCTGCCACTGCTATTGGGCAATTTGTTTGTCACGGATAAGATATCACTATGACTGCCACTGCTATGGGGCAATGTGGCTGTCATGGATAAGGTATCACTGCGGCTGTCACTGTTATGGGGCAATGTGGCTGTCACGGATAAGGTATCACTGTGGCTGTCACTGTTATGGGGCAATGTGGCTGTCACGAATAAGGTATCACTGTGGCTGTCACTGTTATGGGGCAATGTGGCTGTCACAGATAAGGTATCACTGTGGCTGTCACTGTTATGGGGCAATGTGGCTGTCACGGATAACGTATCACTGTGGCTGTCACTGTTATGGGGCAATGTGGCTGTCACGAATAAGGTATCACTGTGGCTGTCACTGTTATGGGGCAATGTGGCTGTCACGGATAAGGTATCACTGTGGCTGTCACTGTTATGGGGCAATCTGGCTGTCACGGATAAGGTATCACTGTGACTGCCACTGTTATGGGGCAATGTGGCTGTCACGGATAAGCTTTCTCTAGCTGCCACTGCTATGGGGCAATGTGGCTGTCACGGATAAGGTATCACTGTGACTGTCACTGTTATGGGGCGATGTGGCTGTCACGGATAAGGTATTACAGTGGCTGCCACTGCTATGGGGCAATGTGGCTGTCAGGTATAAGATATCACTGTGGCTGTCACTGTTATGGGGCAATGTGGCTGTCACGAATAAGGTATCACTGTGGCTGTCAGTTATGGGGCAATGTGGCTGTCACGGATAAAGTATTACTGTGGCTGCCACTGCTATGGGGCAATGTGGCTGTCACGGATAAGGTATCACTGTGGCTGCCACTGCTATTGGGCAATTTGTTTGTCACGGATAAGATATCACTATGGCTGCCACTGCTATGGGGCAATGTGGCTGTCATGGATAAGGTATCACTGCGGCTGTCACTGTTATGGGGCAATGTGGCTGTCACGGATAAGGTATCACTGTTGCTGTCACTGTTATGGGGCAATGTGGCTGTCATGGAGAAGGTATCTGTAGCGCCCATGGCCGCGGGCCGTCGGGTTTACTCACCTCCCGACGCCCGCAGCCATGGATCTGTGAGCGCTGGCCTCCGTCTCCCTCCTAGGAGATGCCAGCGCTCACTTCCGCTCCGTCCGGCTGGCTCCCGTAGGGTGCGCGCGCACGCTCGCGCCCGGCCTTAAAGGGCCAGCGCGCGCAATTAGGAAATCGTCATCATCATCAACTGCCACGATTTCCTGGTCTATAAGAAGGCCCCTGGCCTTCTAATCCTTGCTTGAGCGTTGTTAGTCTTTCCCAGTCTGTCTCGCAAATGGTCCCTTAGTGTCTCCCGTTCCAGCTGTTACCCGTGCCCTGTTACCGTTCCTGTATTCCGTATTGTTTCTGTGCCTACCCGCGTTCAAGTGTCTTCTGCCACGTCAAGTGCCATCTGCCACGTCAAGTGCCATCTGCCACGTCAAGTGCCATCTACCACGTCAAGTGTCTTCTACCACGCCAAGTGCCATCTGCCACGTCAAGTGCCATCTGCCATGTCAAGTGCCATCTGCCACGTCAAGTGCCATCTGCCACGTCAAGTGTCTTCTGCCATGCCAAGTGCCATCTGCCACGTCAAGTGCCATCTGCCACGTCAAGTGTCATCTGCCACGTCAAGTGTCTACCGCTCTTCGGATACTGCCCGCCACGTCTGGCGCCACTTGCCGCACCTGCCTCCACCCGTGCTGAAGCCACAGCCACCGCCCGGACTAATTCAGGTACCCAAGCATTACTGTCTGCCATTTTACGTTCGCATAGACTGTGACCTGGTCAGCCGCCTCCCCGCTACGGCGGAGCGGCCTAGTGGGTCCACAAACCCAGTGTCCGTGACAGTACGCTCAGGCCATGGAACCCGCTGGCCAGCCCAAGACCCCAGTACAGAAGATTCAGACAGAGATGCATGACCTACGCACACGTCAGGATCAACTCCTTGAGGTGGTCAATTCTATTCTGGTCCGCCTGGATCTACTCGCGGTTCCACCCCCGGTTCTTCCTCCTGAAGTTGTTGCCGTGCCACTGCCTGTTGCTCCCCCTGTTTGTTCCGGATCCTCAGTTCCTCTGCCTCTTCCTCCTCGCTACGACGGTGACCCCAGAGCATACAGAGGATTTCTCAATCAATGCACGGTGCATTTTAGGTTACAGCCTCATCTCTTCCCCTCCGAGGAGGCCAAAGTAGCGTTCATTATCTCCCTCCTCGCTGGCAAGGCCCTCGCATGGGCGAACCCAATCTTGGAGCAACAAGGACCTGTATCCTCGGACCTAGCCTTGTTCCTGCAGTCCTTTCGTGCCGTGTTCGAGGAGCCGGGTCGAACATCCTCTGTCGCAGTCACTCTGCTGACCCTCAAGCAAGAAGGCTCCACAGTAGGGGAGTATGCGATCTCCTTCCGTACCCTAGCAGCTGAGCTGGCATGGAACAATGAGGCAATGGTGGCGACCTCCTGGCAGGCACTGTCCTCTCACATCAAGGACGAACTGGCAGCCCGCGACCTTCCTTCTACCTTGGATGCCCTCATCCTGTTAGCCACCCGGGTTGATACGAGAATCCGGGAGCGCTCTCAAGAGGTTCGTCAGGAGAGCCGGGCCCACAGACCAGCACCCTGTGCCCAGAGACCACTATTGTCCACTCCTAGTGCGCTACCTGAGGAACCCATGCAGGTAGACAGAGTCCGGTTATCTGAACAGGAGAAGCAGTGCAGACGCTCCTCTGGACTTTGTATGTATTGCGGCCTCAAGGGTCATTTTGTGCGCCAATGCCCACAGAAACCGGGAAACTCCAGTACCTAGGGTTGGTTGGAGAGGCAACTCTAGGTGGAACGTCTCCAAACGTTAAAACCTCCTCCAAATTATCGATACCTGTGGCCATCGTCACCGGACAGGCATCACATCCTTCCTCCGCCTATCTTGACTCTGGAGCGGCTGCTAATTTTATCCACCAAGATCTAGTGGATCGGTTTCAACTACCCACAGTCCGTCTGGAGAGACCCCTGGCAGTTGCCTCTGTGAATGGTCTACCATTGCCTGATCCAATCATGCTCATCACTGAGCCGTTGACATTACGGGTCGGAGCTCTTCACTCAGAACAGATCTCCTTCCTGTACTACCCAAGGCTATCAATCCTATCCTGCTGGGTCTGCCATGGCTCCGTCTACACGCCCCGACACTCGACTGGAGTGGTTCTTCAATGGGGTTCCAGATGCCATAGCCATTGCCTGTCACAAGTCCGTCCTGTTGTGCCCCCTCTGCCTCAGTCACTCTCCGATCTACCTTCTCAGTATGCCAGTTTTGCGGATGTCTTCTGCAAACGAGAGGATGAGACGTTGCCTCCACATCGGAGTTATGACTGTCCCATTGAACTGGTTCCCAATGCTTCTCTTCCCCGTGGACGAGTATATCCTCTCTCCTTGCCAGAGACTTTATCGATGTCAGCCTATATCAAGGAGAACTTGGAGAGGGGTTTTATTCGAAAATCTTCCTCCCCGGCCGGGGCAGGATTCTTCTTCGTTAAAAAGAGAGATGGATCTCTCCGACCCTGCATTGACTACCGTGGTCTCAATCAGATCACGGTCAAGAACAAATACCCGTTGCCACTCATTTCCGAGCTGTTTGATCGCATACGAGGAGCCAAAATTTTTTCCAAGCTAGATCTGTGGGGGGCCTATAATCTAATCCGGATTCGCCGGGGTGACGAATGGAAGACGGCATTTAACACCCGCGATGGGCACTACGAATACCTAGTGATGCCCTTCGGACTGTGTAACGCTCCCGCAGTATTTCAGGAGTTCGTTAATGACATCTTCCGAGATCTCCTCTATACGTGTGTTGTAGTTTATCTCGATGATATTCTAATTTTCTCCCCAGATCTGATGACCCATCGGAGGCACGTTCGTCAAGTTCTTCTGCGACTAAGAGAGAATCGCTTGTATGCCAAGTTAGAGAAATGCACCTTTGAAAAGAGGTCTTTGCCCTTCCTGGTCTATGTCATCTCGGATCAAGGCCTTAAGATGGACCCTGAGAAGTTAAAGTCTGTCCTGGAATGGCCACGTCCTCAAGGCCTAAGGGCCATACAGCGGTTCATGGGTTTCGCCAATTTCTACCGGCAGTTTATTCCGAACTTTTCTTCTCTGACAGCCCCCATCTCTACCCTTACCAAGAAGGGTGTGAACGCCAAGGTATGGACTCCAGAGGCAGAGTCCGCATTCATTAGCCTCAAGAAAGCCTTCACTTCAGCTTCGATCCTCCATCACCCTGACGTATCTCGGCAGTTCTCACTGGAAGTGGACGCTTCCTCTGTTGGTGCAGGCACACTTCTGTTCCAGAGGAGCTCCAAAGGAAAGGCAGTAGTGTGTGGCTACTATTCAAGACTGTTTTCCTCTGCTGAGCGCAATTATTCCATTGGAGATCGGGAGCTACTGGCTATCAAATTGGCACTGGAGGAGTGGAGACATCTTCTGGAGGGCACTGCTCACCCCATCCTGATCTTCACCGACCACAAGAATCTCACTTACCTTTAGTCCGTTCAAAGACTGAATCCTCGTCAAGCCAGGTGGTCACTGTTCTTCACCCGTTTCCAATTTCTGCTCCACTACCGTCCCGCTGACAAGAACGTGAGGGCCGATGCCCTGTCCAGATCATTTGAAACGGAAGACACGGTGGAGTCCCTTCAGACGATCATAGACCCATCCTACATTGTCACCGCCAATCCTCTGCAGCTTAGAAATATCCCTCCGGGGAGAACTTTTGTTCGGTTGGCAGACAGAAAAAGAATTCTCCGCTGGGGACACAGTTCTAAACTAGCTGGGCACGCCGGTGTCCGTAAAACCCAAGACCTGATCGCTCGTCACTTCTGGTGGCCCACGCTACCGAAGGATGTTCTGGACTTTGTCTCTGCTTGCACGGTGTGTGCCTCTAACAAAGTGACTCACAGCAAGCCTGTCGGCCTGCTTCAACCCCTGCCTGTACCCAGTGCCCCCTGGCAGCACATCGCTATGGACTTCGTCACGGACCTTCCTCTCTCAGCAGGATGCAACACCATCTGGGTGGTGGTGGACCGGTTCTCTAAGATGGCACATTTTATCCCGCTGACCGGCCACCCTCTGCTCCTCGACTGGCAAGTTCCTTCATTCAGCACATCTTCCGCTTGCATGGCTTGCCTCTTCACATTGTGTCCGACCGGGGGGTTCAGTTTACCTCCAAGTTCTGGAGAGCCCTCTGTAAACTCCTGGATGTGAGTTTGGACTTTTCCTCTGCCTATCACCCCCAATCCAATGGGCAAGTTGAGAGGATCAACCAGATCATGGAAAATTACCTCCGCCACTTCATCTCTTCACAGCACGATAACTGGGTACAGCTTCTTCCATGGGCGGAGTTTTCATATAATAACCACACAAGTGAGTCCACCACTTCCACTCCGTATTACATTGTGTACAGTCAACATCCCAGAGTTCCTCTTCCAGTGTCGACTTCATCTCAGGTACCCGCTGCTGACTGCATATGGGGACTTCCTGCAAATCTGGCAACAGACCCGGTCCTCTATTTTGCTGGCGGTAGATCGCATGAAGCGTAAGGCAGATACCAAGAGAAGAGTGCCACCTCAGTATCTTCCTGGGACTAAAGTCTGGCTGTCCTCTCGGAACATTCGCTTGAGGGTGCCTTCATACAAGTTTGCTCCCAGGTTCCTTGGTCCTTTCGAGATCCTGCAACAAATTAACCCTGTTTCCTATAAGCTGCGGCTGCCCCCTACCCTCAGAATCCCTAACTCCTTCCATGTGTCCCTCCTGAAACCAGTGGTCCTCAACCACTACAGTAAGATCTCTAGTTCCACAGTTGCTCCCAGCGGCCCTTCTGATGTATTCGAGGTAAAGGAGATCCTGGACCGCAAGAGGGTAGGAGGAAGGACTTTCTATTTGGTGGACTGGAGAGGGTTTGGTCCTGAGGAGAGGTCCTGGGAGCCAGAAGAGAACCTCAGCGCCCCTACTCTTATTAAAAAGTTCCTCTCTCACTTTGGCCCCAAGAAGAGGGGGCGTAAGAGGGGGGATACTGTAGCGCCCATGGCCGCGGGCCGTCGGGTTTACTCACCTCCCGACGCCCGCAGCCATGGATCTGTGAGCGCTGGCCTCCGTCTCCCTCCTAGGAGATGCCAGCGCTCATTTCCGCTCCGTGCGGCTGGCTCCCGTAGTGTGCGCGCGCACGCTCGCGCCCGGCCTTAAAGGGCCAGCGCGCGCAATTAGGAAATCGTCATCATCATCAACTGCCACGATTTCCTGGTCTATAAGAAGGCCCCTGGCCTTCTAATCCTTGCCTGAGCATTGTTAGTCTTTCCCAGTCTGTCTCGCAAATGGTCCCTTAGTGTCTCCCGTTCCAGCTGTTACCCGTGCCCTGTTACCGTTCCTGTATTCCGTATTATTCCTGTGCCTACCCGCGTTCAAGTGTCTTCTGCCACGTCAAGTGCCATCTGCCACGTCAAGTGCCATCTGCCACATCAAGTGTCTTCTGCCACGCCAAGTGCCATCTGCCACGTCAAGTGCCATCTGCCACGTCAAGTGCCATCTGCCACGTCAAGTGCCATCTGCCACATCAAGTGTCTTCTGCCACGCCAAGTGCCATCTGCCACGTCAAGTGCCATCTGCCACATCAAGTGTCATCTGCCACGTCAAGTGTCTACTGCTCTTCGGATACTGCCCGCCACATCTGGCGCCACTTGCCGCACCTGCCTCCACCCGTGCTGAAGCCACAGCCACCGCCCGGACTAATTCAGGTACCCAAGAATTACTGTCTGCCATTTTACGTTCGCATAGACTGTGACCTGGTCAGCTGCCTCCCCGCTACGGCGGAGCGGCCTAGTGGGTCCACAAACCCAGTGTCCGTGACAGTATCACTGTGGCTGTCACTGTTATGGGGCAATGTGGCTGTCACGGATAAGGTATCATGGCGGCAGTCACTGTTATGGGGCAATGTGGCTGTCACGGATAAGGTATCACTGTGGCCGTCACTGTTATGGGGCAATGTGGCTGTCATGAATAAGGTATCACTGTGGCTGTCACTGTTATGGGGCAATGTGGCTGCCACGAATAAGGTATCACTGCGGCTATCACGGTTATGGGGCAATGTGGCTGTCACTGATAAGGTATCACTGTGGCTGTCACTGTTATGGGGCAATTTGGCTGTCACGGATAAGGTATCACTGTGACTGCCACTGTTATAGGGCAATGTAGCTGTCACGGATAAGCTTTCTCTAGCTGCCACTGCTATGGGGCGATATGGCTGTCACGGATAAGGTATTACTGTAGCTGCCACTGCTATGGGGCAATGTGGCTGTCACGTATAAGGTATCACTGTGGCTGTCACTGTTATGGGGCAATTTGGCTGTCACGGATAAGGTATCACTGTGGCTGTCAGTTATGGGGCAATGTGGCTGTCACAGATAAGGTATTACTGTGGCTGCCACAGCTATGGGGCAATGTGGCTGTCACGGATAAGGTATCACTGTGGTTGTCACTGTTATGAGGCAATGTGGCTGTCACGGATAAGGTATCACTGTGGCTGTCCCTGTTATGGGGCAATGTGGCTGTCACGGATAAGGTATCACTGTGGCTGTTACTGCTATGGGGCAATGCGGCTGTCACAGATAAGGTATCACTGTGGCTGTCACTGTTATGGGGCAATGTGGCTGTCACGGATAAGGTATCACTGTGGCTGCCA
The DNA here is from genome assembly GCF_050947455.1 of Rhinoderma darwinii. Taxonomy (NCBI): domain Eukaryota; kingdom Metazoa; phylum Chordata; class Amphibia; order Anura; family Rhinodermatidae; genus Rhinoderma; species Rhinoderma darwinii. Next base: position 558,753 of record NW_027461749.1, read on the forward strand.
CTACTATTGGGCAATTTGTTTGTCACGGATAAGATATCACTATGGCTGACATTTCTATGGACAATGTGGCTGTCATGGATAAGGTATCACTGTGGCTGTCACTGTTATGGAGCAATGTGGCTGTCACGGATAAGGTATCACTGTGGCTGTCACTGCTATGGGGCAATGTGGCTGTCACAGATAAGGTATCACTGTTGCTGTCACTGTTATGGGGCAATGTGGCTGTCATGGATAAGGTATCACTGTGGCTGCCACTGTTATGGGGCAATGTGGCTGTCATGGCTAAGGTATCACAGTGGCTGTCACTGTTATGGGGCAATGTGGCTGTCACGGATAAGGTATAACTGTGGCTGTCACTGTTATCGGGCAATGTGGCTGTCACGGATTAGGTATCACTGTGGCTGCCACTGCTATGGGGCAATGTGGCTGTCACAGATAAGGTATCACTGTGGCTGTCACTGTTATGGTGCAACATGACTGTCATGGATAAGGTATCACTGTGGTTGTCACTGCTATGGGGCAATGTGGCTGTCACGAATAAGGTATCACTGTGGCTGTCACTGTCATGGGGCAATGTGTCTGTCACGGATAAGGTATTACTGTGGCTGCCACTGCTATGGGGCAATGTGGCTGTCATGGATAAGGTATTACTGTGGCTGTCACTGTTATGGGGCAATGTGGCTGTCATGGATAAGGTATCACTGTGGCTGTCACTGTTATAGGGCAATTTGGCTGTCATGGATAAGGTATCACTGTGGCTGCCACTGCTATGGGGCAATGTGGCTGTCACGGATAAGGTATCACTGTGGCTGTTACTGCTATGGGACAATGTGGCTTTCACGGATAAGGTATCACTGTGGCTCTCACTGCTATGGAGCAATGTGGCTGTCACGGATAAAGTATCACTGTGGCGGTCACTGTTATAGGGCAATGTGGCTGTCACGGATAAGGTATCACTGTGGCTGCCACTGCTATGGGGCAATGTGGCTGTCACGGATAAGGTATCACTGTGGCTGTCACTGTTATTGGGCAATGTGGCTGTCACGGATAAGGTATCACTGTGGCTGTCACTGCTATGGGGCAATGTGGCTGTCACGGATAAGGTATCACTGTGGCTGTCACTGTTATGGGGCAATGTGGCTGTCACGGATAAGGTATCACTGTGGCTGTCACTGTTATGGGGCAATGTGGCTGTCACGGATAATGTATCACTGTGGCTGCCACGGATAAGGTATCACTGTGGCTGCCACTGCTATAGGAGCACTGGTGTTGTCACAGCTATGAGAGCTTAGTACTGTGGCTTTCATTGTTATGGGATTGTGGATTTGCTTTGTTATGGGGGCACAGTGGATGACAGGGTTATGGGGCACTGTAGCTGTCACTGTTATGGTGACTCTGTACCTAACGCTGTAATGGGGGTACGGTGGCTGACAGTCCCATAGGGTCACTTTGGTTATCACTGTTATGTGGAGCGCAAGCTGTCGTTGGTAATGGGGCACTGTGATTGTCACTGCTATGGGGGCACTGTGACTGACAGTGTTATGGGGGTGGTATGGCTGACAGTGTTATGTGGCACTGTGACTGTCGCTGTTATAGGGCACAGTAGCAATGGGCGCACTATAAAATACTAATAACAATTGATAGGAACGTGGCCCCACCTGAAATAAGTGACGTTTTGCGCTGGTGGCTGGTTGGAATCTCCGCTGTCAGGCTCATTCTCATACTGGTTGCCCGTGGACAGGCTCATGTAGGGCTGCACTTTATGGGATGCTTCGTTCTGTGTAAGCGATTATAAATCATTACATGGCGGGTGGGCGGACAGTAAAGTGTACGGTGGTTACAGTCAGAGCTCTGCGCTTCACGTCCCATCACTCACAGCCTCTTCCTCCTCTCGCTTCCTTTTAGTGACATGAGAAAAAGGGAACTGAATGTTGGCGAGATCACATGACGAGGAGACTGTGGGGCGAAATATCGTAAGCGAGAAGAGGTAGAAGGTAAAGGGAAGAGAAGACGGCAAGACGAAGACTCGGAGATACCAAAGACCAAGAAATGGGAAAACTGTGCAACGTCATCATCTTCTGCCTCTACATACAAGGTACTATAATCCCCAACATCTCCTCGTACAGGGTACATCTATACAGAGTACAGGTTATCTTCTTATAGAGGATACATTATACAGAGTACAGGTTATCTTGTTATAGAGGATACATTATACAGAGTACATTTTACTGTAAAGAGTCCATCTTCTTATAGAGGATACATTATACAGAGTACATGTTAGTATAGAGGGTCAATCTTATACAGGATACATTATACAGAGTACATGTTTCTATAGAGGGTCCATCTTCTTATACAGGATACATTATACAGGGTACAGGTTATCTTCTTATAGATAATACATTATACAGAGTACAGGTTATCTTGTTATCGAGGATACATTATACAGAGTACAGGTTATCTTGTTATAGAGGATACATTATACAGAGTACAGTTTATCTTCTTATAGAGGATACATTATACAGAGTACAGGTTATCTTCTTATTCAGGATACAATATACAGAGTACATATTACTATAGAGGGTCCATCTTCTTATACAGGATACATTATACAGAGTACATGTTACTGTAGAGAGTCCATCTTCTTATACAGGATACATTATACAGAGTACAGGTTATCTTCTTATTCAGGATACATTATACAGAGTACATGTTACTATAGAGGGTCCATATTCTTATACAGGATACATTATACAGAGTACATATTACTATAGAGGGTCCATATTCTTATACAGGATACATTATACAGAGTACATATTAATATAGAGGGTCCATCTTCTTATAGAGGATACATTATACAAAGTACATATTACTGTAGAGAGTCCATCTTCTTATACAGGATACATTATACAGAGTACAGGTTATCTTCTTATTCAGGATACATTATACAGAGTACATGTTACTATAGAGGGTCCATATTCTTATACAGGATACATTATACAGAGTACATATTACTATAGAGGGTCCATATTCTTATACAGGATACATTATACAGAGTACATATTACTATAGAGGGTCCATCTTCTTATACAGGATACATTATACAAAGTACATGTTACTGTAGAGAGTCCATCTTCTTATAGAGGATACATTATACAGAGTACGTGTTACTATAGAGGGTCCATATTCTTATACAGGATACATTATACAGAGTACATATTACTATAGAGGGTCCATCTTCTTATGGAGGATACATTATACAGAGTACGTGTTACTATAGAGGGTCCATCTTCTTATAGAGGATACATTATACAGAGTACAGGTTATCTTCTTATTCATGATACATTATACAGAGTACAGGTTACTATAGAGGGTCCATATTCTTATACAGGATACATTATACAGAGTACTTATTACTATAGAGGGTCCATATTCTTATACAGGATATATGATACAGAGTACATATTACTATAGAGGGTCCATCTTCTTATACAGGATACATTATACAGAGTACATGTTACTGTAGAGAGTCCATCTTCTCATAGAGGATACATTATACAGAGTACGTGTTACTATAGAGGGTCCATATTCTTATACAGGATACATTATACAGAGTACATGTTACTGTAGAGAGTCCATCTTCTTATAGAGGTTACATTAAACAGAGTACATGTTACTGTAGAGGGTCCATCTTCTTATGGAGGATACTGTAAAGGATCTGCCAGACACAACTTCTGTGTCGATGCCCATAGGTAATCAGTCTGCACCTGCTTCTATGTCTGTGAGACTGACTCCATCTTCCACCACTCAGGATGGCAGGCTTAGGAGTGGGAGAACCTATCACAGCCTGGCCAGACGGAGCTAGCTCCCGCCCTCAGTCTATTTATACCTGCTTTTCCTGTTCCTCCTTTGCTTGTGATTCTTCCCTGCTGGTTTCCTTGCCCTGCTGCAGCTTATTGAACTACTGATCCTCTGCTTGTGATTGACCTTGGCTTTTCTGACCACTCTTCTGCTCTGCGTTTTTGTACCTTGCTCATCTCCTGGTTTGACTCGGCTCGTTCACCTCGCTTGTTGCTCACGGTGTTCCCGTGGGCAACTTCCCCATTTCCCTGGCTTCTTTGTACCCTTGTCTGTTTGTCTGTCGTGCACCTATTGAGTGTAGGGACCGTCGCCCAGTTGTACCCCGTCGCCTAGGGTGGGTCATTGCAAGTAGGCAGGGACTGAGTGGCGGGTAGATTAGGGCTCACTTGTCTGTTTCCCTACCCCGACATTACAGATACATTATACAGAGTACATGTTACTGTAGAGAGTCCATCTTCTTATAGAGGATACATTATACAGAGTACAGGTTATCTTCTTATTCATGATACATTATACAGAGTACATGTTACTATAGAGGGTCCATCTTCTTATAGAGGATACATTATTCAGAATACATATTACTATAGAGGGTCCATCTTCTTATGGAGGATACATTATTCAGAGTACATATTACTATAGAGGGTCCATCTTCTTATGGAGGATACATTATACAGAGTATGTGTTACTATAGAGGGTCCATCTTCTTATAGAGGATACATTATACAGAATACATGTTACTGTAGAGGATCCATCTTCTTATACAGGATACATTATACAGAGTACGTGTTACTATAGAGGGTCCATCGTCTTATAGAGGATACATTATACAGAGTACATGTTACTGTAGAGGGTCCATCTTCTTATAGAGGATACATTATACAGAGTACATGTTACTGTAGAGGGTCCATCTTCTTATAGAGGATACATTATACAGAGTACATGTTACTGTACAGGGTCCATCTTCTTATAGAGGATACATTATACAGAGTACATGTTACTGTAGAGAGTCCATCTTCTTATAGAGGATACATTATACAGAATACATATTACTATAGAGGGTCCATCTTCTTATTCAGGATACATTATACAGAGTACATGTTACTGTAGAGGGTCCATCTGCTTATAGAGGATACATTATACAGAGTACAGGTTACTATAGAGGGTCCATATTCTTATACAGGATACATTATACAGAGTACATATTAATATAGAGGGTCCATATTCTTATACAGGATACATGATACAGAGTACATATTACTATAGAGGGTCCATCTTCTTATACAGGATACATTATACAGAGTACATGTTACTGTAGAGAGTCCATCTTCTTATAGAGGATACATTATACAGAGTACGTGTTACTATAGAGGGTCCATCTTCTTATAGAGGATACATTATACAGAGTACATGTTACTGTAGAGGGTCCATCTTCTTATAGAGGATACATTATACAGAGTACATGTTACTGTAGAGGGTCCATCTTCTTATAGAGGATACATTATACAGAGTACATGTTACTGTACAGGGTCCATCTTCTTATAGAGGATACATTATACAGAGTACATGTTACTGTAGAGAGTCCATCTTCTTATAGAGGATACATTATACAGAATACATATTACTATAGAGGGTCCATCTTCTTATTCAGGATACATTATACAGAGTACATGTTACTGTAGAGGGTCCATCTGCTTATAGAGGATACATTATACAGAGTACAAGTTACTATAGAGGGTCCATATTCTTATACAGGATACATTATACAGAGTACATATTAATATAGAGGGTCCATATTCTTATACAGGATACATGATACAGAGTACATATTACTATAGAGGGTCCATCTTCTTATACAGGATACATTATACAGAGTACATGTTACTGTAGAGAGTCCATCTTCTTATAGAGGATACATTATACAGAGTACATGTTACTGTAGAGGGTCCATCTTCTTATAGAGGATACATTATACAGAGTACATGTTACTGTAGAGGGTCCATCTTCTTATGAAGGATACATTATACAGAGTACGTGTTACTATAGAGGGTCCATCTTCTTATAGAGGATACATTATACAGAGTACAGGTTATCTTCTTATTCATGATACATTATACAGAGTACATGTTACTATAGAGGGTCCATCTTCTTATAGAGGATACATTATACAGAATACATATTACTACAGAGGGTCCATCTTCTTATGGAGGATACATTATACAGAGTACATATTACGGTAGAAGGTCCATCTTCTTATAGAGGATACATTATACAGAGTACATGTTACTGTAGAGGATCCATCTTCTTATAGAGGATACATTATACAGAGTACAGGTTATCTTCTTATTCAGGGTACATTATACATAGTACATGTTACTGTAGAGGGTCCATCTTCTTATACAGGATACATTATACAGAGTACATGTTACTGTAGAGGTTCCATCTTCTTATAGAGGATACATTGTACAGAGTACAGGTTATCTTCTTATTCATGATACATTATACAGAGTACATGTTACTATAGAGGGTCCATCTTCTTATGGAGGATATATTATACAGAGTACATATTACTATAGAGGGTCCATCTTCTTATGGAGGATACATTATACAGAGTACATGTTACTGTAGAGGGTCCATCTTCTTATAGAGGATACATTATACAGTGTACATGTTACTGTAGAGGGTCCATCTTCTTATACAGGATACATTATACAGAGTACATGTTACTGTAGAGGGTCCATCTTCTAATACAGGATACATTATACAGAGTACATGTTACTATAGAGGGTCCATCTTCTTATAGAGGATACATTATACAGAGTACATGTTACTATAGAGGGTCCATCTTCTTATGGAGGATATATTATACAGAGTACATATTACTATAGAGGGTCCATCTTCTTATGGAGGATACATTATACAGAGTACATGTTACTGTAGAGGGTCCATCTTCTTATAGAGGATACATTATACAGTGTACATGTTACTGTAGAGGGTCCATCTTCTTATACAGGATACATTATACAGAGTACATGTTACTGTAGAGGGTCCATCTTGTTATACAGGATACATTATACAGAGTACATGTTACTATAGAGGGTCCATCTTCTTATAGAGGATACATTATACAGAGTACAGGTTATCTTCTTATTCAGGATACATTATACAGAGTACATATTACTGTAGAGAGCCCATCTTCTTATAGAGGATACATTATACAGAGTACAGGTTATCTTCTTATACAGGATACAGTATACAGAGTACATGTTACTGTAGAGGGTCCATCTTCTTATGAAGGATACATTATACAGAGTACGTGTTACTATAGAGGGTCCATCTTCTTAAAGAGGATACATTATACAGAGTACAGGTTATCGTCTTATTCATGATACATTATACAGAGTACATGTTACTATAGAGGGTCCATCTTCTTATAGAGGATACATTATACAGAATACATATTACTACAGAGGGTCCATCTTCTTATAGAGGATACATTATACAGAGTACATGTTACTGTAGAGGATCCATCTTCTTATAGAGGATACATTATACAGAGTACAGGTTATCTTCTTATTCAGGGTACATTATACATAGTACATGTTACTGTAGAGGGTCCATCTTCTTATACAGGATACATTATACAGAGTACATGTTACTGTAGAGGTTCCATCTTCTTATAGAGGATACATTGTACAGAGTACAGGTTATCTTCTTATTCATGATACATTATACAGAGTACATGTTACTATAGAGGGTCCATCTTCTTATGGAGGATATATTATACAGAGTACATATTACTATAGAGGGTCCATCTTCTTATGGAGGATACATTATACAGAGTACATGTTACTGTAGAGGGTCCATCTTCTTATAGAGGATACATTATACAGTGTACATGTTACTGTAGAGGGTCCATCTTCTTATACAGGATACATTATACAGAGTACATGTTACTGTAGAGGGTCCATCTTCTAATACAGGATACATTATACAGAGTACATGTTACTATAGAGGGTCCATCTTCTTATAGAGGATACATTATACAGAGTACATGTTACTATAGAGGGTCCATCTTCTTATGGAGGATATATTATACAGAGTACATATTACTATAGAGGGTCCATCTTCTTATGGAGGATACATTATACAGAGTACATGTTACTGTAGAGGGTCCATCTTCTTATAGAGGATACATTATACAGTGTACATGTTACTGTAGAGGGTCCATCTTCTTATACAGGATACATTATACAGAGTACATGTTACTGTAGAGGGTCCATCTTGTTATACAGGATACATTATACAGAGTACATGTTACTATAGAGGGTCCATCTTCTTATAGAGGATACATTATACAGAGTACAGGTTATCTTCTTATTCAGGATACATTATACAGAGTACATATTACTGTAGAGAGCCCATCTTCTTATAGAGGATACATTATACAGAGTACAGGTTATCTTCTTATACAGGATACAGTATACAGAGTACATGTTACTGTAGAGGGTCCATCTTCTTATGAAGGATACATTATACAGAGTACGTGTTACTATAGAGGGTCCATCTTCTTAAAGAGGATACATTATACAGAGTACAGGTTATCGTCTTATTCATGATACATTATACAGAGTACATGTTACTATAGAGGGTCCATCTTCTTATAGAGGATACATTATACAGAATACATATTACTACAGAGGGTCCATCTTCTTATAGAGGATACATTATACAGAGTACATGTTACTGTAGAGGATCCATCTTCTTATAGAGGATACATTATACAGAGTACAGGTTATCTTCTTATTCAGGGTACATTATACATAGTACATGTTACTGTAGAGGGTCCATCTTCTTATACAGGATACATTATACAGAGTACGTGTTACTATAGAGGGTCCATCTTCTTATACAGGATACATTATACAGAGTACATGTCACTGTAGAGGCTCCATCTTCTTATACAGGATACATTATACAGAGTACATATTACTATAGAGGGTCCATCTTCTTATACAGGATACATTATACAGAGTACAGGTTATCTTCTTATTCAGGATACATTATACAGAGTACATGTTACTAAAGAGGGTCCATATTCTTATACAGGATACATTATACAGAGTACATATTACTATAGAGGGTCCATCTTCTTATAGAGGATACATTATACAGAGTACAGGCTACTATAGAGGGTCCATCTTCTTATAGAGGATACATTATACAGAGTACATGTTACTGTAGAGAGTCCATCTTCTTATAGAGGATACATTATACAGAGTACATGTTACTAAAGAGGGTCCATATTCTTATACAGGATACATTATACAGAGTACATGTTACTGTAGAGGGTCCATCTTCTTATAGAGGATACATTATACAGAGTACATGTTACTGTAGAGGGTCCATCTTCTTATAGAGGATACATTATACAGAGTACATGTTACTGTAGAGGGTCCATCTTCTTATAGAGGATACATTATACAGAGTACATGTTACTGTAGAGGGTCCATCTTCTTATAGAGGATACATTATACAGAGTACATGTTACTGTAGAGGTT